>NC_134709.1:7038247-7183247 GCF_043290135.1 Rhipicephalus microplus | reverse complement strand
CCTAACCTGCACGCACTTGCTTTCTCTTGGAATCTGGCCAGTTACTCTTAATAACCAGCGGTTATGTTGCCCACGCAATACATGCACATGCACATATCCATTTCATCCGAGTTTCGACTGAGGAGTCTTTTAAACACAATTGTTCCCTGACCAACTCTGCTTTCTTTCGGTCTCTTAAGGGTATACACCCATCATTTTTTTTTTCATTGCTAACTGCGTCGTCCTCAATTTAGGTGCAACCGTCTTTGTAGGCCTATAGGAAAAATATCAAGGAAATTCACGTATAGAATGTGCTTTGTAAGCCTGGAGCCTTGCAAAGACTGTTGTATACGCGAATTTTGTTTCTATTTTCCTTTTCTATTGCATGTGTGTCTTCATGTTTTTCCCCAAATTAATAAATTAATAAAGAAATAATAAATAATAATGATACTGATGATGTCTGTTCGGAGAAATGCACGACAAACGTGTTCGCCATCATAACGCGGCACTCATTTCTCGAGCAAGGATGCCAACCTCTGCGAAAAGAGCAGCTGCGTGCTGAGGGCCACGAATGTTAGGCGCGAAAGACAAAGAGGAAGGCCTACAAAAGAAAGTCTTATGGGAAGAGCACGAGAGCAGCAGAGAGTGCGCGGCAGATCCCGACGACCGGACATGGCGTTTTCATTTCCGGTGTTCCACACGTAGACGAAAGGCCGGAAGCGCGAGACCAAAGCGCGGATGGAGTACGGACCCGTCGACGTGGAGGTGGGAGCCGCGAACTTGGCTGCAACGCTGCGGAGAGTGTGTAGGAATGCACGTCGCGACTGCCGCGCAACGAAATCCCCTAAAATGCGAAGGACCCACTGTTTAC
Source organism: Rhipicephalus microplus (assembly GCF_043290135.1). Taxonomy (NCBI): domain Eukaryota; kingdom Metazoa; phylum Arthropoda; class Arachnida; order Ixodida; family Ixodidae; genus Rhipicephalus; species Rhipicephalus microplus. Next base: position 7,182,397 of record NC_134709.1, on the reverse strand, counting down.
GTTCCTAGAAAAACAAAGATACGGGAGACATTTTCGACGGATGCCTCGCACAAACATTTCACTCGAGAGAGCTGAAGTGTACGTCCAAAGGGCCGCACACCGAAGGCATACTCATGTGTCCATATATATTCGCACAAGCGGTGAGCGATGACACAGTTTGCATACACGAAGCCAAGACGCGCGCAGTGAGTCTGTTCTCGACATGGATAATAATAGATTTGCATGCTTATACACAATTCTTTCAGTGAAACACTGCATTGCTGTCATTGTGCCAGAAACACACAAAACATACGTGAAAGCTTAGATGAACGTTTGATGTAGGGCCATTACCTACTCACTACAAAACTATACACATACATGATAAGTTAGAAGTGGTGCACAACTGAAACTAAGCGAACAATTCACTGCAAACAGCATCAATGATGTGCGACCAGATCTTCGAATAAAAGAGAGCTGAGCCAGTTGGTACGTATTCGAAAAGACAGGACATGCAAACACGGACAGAAGACAGAAGCTGAGACGCTGCAAATTCCAACTAATAACTTAAAACGCACGCAAACGGCATTTATCTGCGTATGCCTACACAATAGGAGATGCTATCAATCCACTACGCGTTGGAGCCTACGTGAAAGATAACCGTTAAAGCGTCGATTACCGTCGAAAAACTCGAATAAAGTTGAAATAATTATCTATCACAACCCCCCCCCCCCCACGCCAGATCGATTGGTTGGGCTGCGAAAAGATAAGCTTGCTTTTCTTTTTGGCCATTGCGCGCATCTTCAGTGATTAGTCGGCGTTCGTGCTGCGTTTGCTTTCTTCTTGTGCCCGAGTTTGCAGGCCCTGTCTTTCAGAATAGATTTTCGAGGTGCAGGATTGCTAGCTACGGTGTCGCGTCGCATTGAGTGAAACCTGCGCTAACGCAGTCCTTCACTGCACGAAACTGTGGGTGCAGCGCATTACGCTGGTAGGAAAGGGGCGGGGAAAATGGGGCGAGGAGGACCCGGGAGGAATTACTGCATGCGGCTTCATCGCCAGCTGACGGTGCGTTTATAGCATCCGTCGAGCACAGCGAGCTTGCTCGCACCCTCGAACACTGCATGAGTTAGGTCTGTACGACAACAGACAAGAACTTCCTAGACGCCACTTCACGCAAAGCGAGAAGCTCTGGCGATGCCGCATCCGGAAAGCTACTCGTGTGAAATAGTAGGCACTCAACCAACGGCTAAAAAGATTATTATTATTATTATTATTATTATTATTATTATTATTATTATTATTATTATTATTATTATTATTATTATTATTATTATTATTATTATTATTATTATTATTTGTAGTATACGCACAAAATATAAGACACCTAGCTCGTCCTGACTGGGCTAGGCTTTAACCTCTCAGCTGTCTTCTTTTCAGCCCTTGCTATACTATACTACAGCGTACATGGCTCTTGTGTTTTCTCTCCAAGTTCATGGTCCTTTATCTCTTTCCCAAATGTCTATTTTACTCTCTGCCTTTCCCCCCTTTTTAAGACCTGTCTTCTCTTTCTGGATTTTTTCTTTCCATTTCAAGCTATGTCTTTCTATCGCTCTTCCACTATAGTAGTTCTCTAGACTTCCTTTTTTTTTCCACTCCTCGGCCATACCAGCCCAGCTGTGAAACTCCTGTAGCATGTATACGCCACATAAACTGGCCAAATACCAGTACTTACTACAGTAGCTGGCTAAAATCAACAAGAAAACACACGGGCGGCAAAGACAGACTAGGGGCCACAGGTCTCGGCTTTTTTTGAGCCGTGGCAGGGGACGTACCAATTCACTATTGTGCTTATTTCCTATCCACGACACACGGAAAGCAGTTTCACTACATTAAATTCACCTAAGACTTCAGGATTTCGACTTCCATCCCAGGAATTCTACACAGTTCGACGCACGCGCGTCGTTCTCGGAATGAAAGCATCGGGCGTGCGACTTTAAGGAATCAAAACACAAGCGAAGTTTTATGATAATCATCGCAAAATTAAAGGAAACAGAGCTATCGTCACGAATTCACTCACAAAAGGCACGAACGCAACAAGCAAATACGCGAGTGTCCTCTTAACGTACGCAGTTGCTTGTAGTGTGCACGCTGAAAACTTTCCGTAATGAATGATAATCACTGTGACGCGAGCTCACGGAGTAATATCGACAAGTAGCGGTTACCACACTGCACTCAAAATACGGCACACGCGATAAACAATGTCATCTCAACTAGCAGACCTGTGACTCTCAAATTGCATCTCTGTAGGATACTCCGACAGAACAAACTGATGTAAACATTAAACCCGAGAATACTTCTGATGATATGCACCGTTAGTTTTAGTGCACCATCCTACGATTCCTTTTTCGCATAGAAAACAAAGGAGCGGACACGTCTAGACGGAGGCGGTAAAAGAGCATCAAACGACGGGCCTTAATTAAGAAAGAACGAAACACGCAGCCAGCGCCTCATTAAAAACACCACACGTGGCTAACTTGGGCGATTCAATAAAGACGAACCCTTTCATGCTCATTGCTTAATTACGTTCGATCAGACGCTTTCTAAGGTTCAGTGAATTTTCTCGCAATATAATGTGGCGCCGGCATATGCAAGGAGTAAAAAAAAAAACTCCAAGAAAACCACCGACGACAACTAAACAGGCTGACAGAAAAGCTCCATCCAACTATTTATGCCCATTTAACCGTTTAATTTCAGGCTGGCAACGTGCTGCGTACACAAAATAATGAAGAGCAGGCACCCAGAAAGAGTAAGTTCTCATTATATATATATATATATATATATATATATATATATATATATATATATATATATATATATATATATATATAACCTGGCGTACTTATAGCGGACGCGAGAAAACATAAGCAGAAAGCTTTAAAGCTTATACGTGTTCTCTGAGCGCCGCTGCATTACATTCTATAGATGGAATTCAATTACCTTTTGCCCCTCATGCACTTCCTCATAGCACCACCTAGGGTCTGCGGTTACGCTTCGGTAGGCAACGCAATATCTTCATTAGCTCAGCCGTACGAGGCAGTCGACACAATGGAGCACAGATGGATTATAGCCCCGCCGTGGTGGTCTAGTGGCTAAGGTACTCGGCTGCTGACCCGCAAGTCGCGGGTTCGAATCCCGGCTGCGGCGGCTGCATTTCCGATGGAGGCGGAAATGTTGTAGGCCCGTGTGCTCAGATTTGGGTGCACGTTAAAGAACCCCAGGTGGTCGAAATTTCCGGAGTCCTCCACTACGGCGTCTCTCATAATCATATGGTGGTTTTGGGACGTTAAACCCCACTTATCAATCAATAATCATCAGAAGGATTATAGCATTGAGCGCTGAGTGACAGCTAATCGATGCGTCGGCATGCGTGGCATGTTACGTAGCACGGCTACATTAGCCGCGAATACGCGCGACAGTATAGAATCCACAGTTGCCGACAGCGTGCTCTCTGGGTAGTGACAGGAAACAAAAAAAAAAAAAACGGAAATATTCTGCCAGGACACTTAAGACGAAAAAGGCACGACAACAGCGTTGACTTACAACTGATTTTTTTTTTTTTCCACACGCGGGCACGTATATAGATTCGTACTAAAAAAATATACATAATAATATGATTGGGTAACACCCCATCTTTTATTGCCATGCTTCCTTCATTTTATGTGTGCCGTCAGAAATAAGCGTAAAATTTCCCCTGTTCTAGACATGAAACAACTAGGCCAAGCCTCAAAGCTACCAGCCCAAATATGTGAGCCGTCTCGTGCGCATGTATGTGGGCGTGGTGAGGTCAGAGTAAGAAGACATCATCTTGCCTGACTGATTCGTTCTGTTAAATGCTCAACACGTGAAAATCGGTTATCATTAGGGTGGCGCGTCTTATATTCGCGGATTGATTAGGGTGTTTGTAAGAAAAAAAGAATGTAGGCTCCTTCCTACTTTAGAATACGTAACTTATGAAATCGACAAACCGTTGATGGAAGAAAAGCATGGGAGATGTTATTTGTGATTTCCCAACTGTTCCTAACTTACACTGAAAAAAGTAAAGTGGGCGAGAAATAGCCTTCTTTGTCAGTGGGATCTAAACATAGTCTTTAAAGTGCTTCACACCTAATTGGGGCAACCTATGCAACCATGACTAAAACAGTCCTTGCTCCTGCCAAAGCTGTAGTGCCCGACCCTAACGTCCCTGAGCGACAAAACTGATGGTTGGATGCGCCCGGTGAACGGATATCACTTCGATGATGTGTTTGCTTCCGTGACACAACATTACCTTAGATCACCTAAAAAGCGATTGCGCAATAAATAAAAAGAAGAGCAGCAGCAACGAACAGACAAAATGAAAGGCTGCGACGGGCACCGCTGCCTGCCGTAGCTTATTCGAGGCACACCCACTTACGACGCTGGTGGACCATGTGGCAGCACGCCACCGCGCTTAATTGATCAATCCAAGTCACCCGGTGTCAACGTTTACGGCTCGGCTTGTCGCGCCACACGAAAAATGCGTATTTATGGCTACAAAAACAGCCAAAATATAGCATACCAGCACGTATGTCAACAACTTCTCTTCCACATAAAAGAAACGTTTTGCAACGTCAGTTAAAAAAAATCACCGTTTTCTGAGGAGGCATAACCACGTGCACACTAAAAAAAAATCACCGATGATCACGATACTGCCTAATAGAATTCTGAACACGGCTTCGTGTTGAAGCAAGGACAACTATCTTTGAAATTTTGGCTTTCCCCAAGATATCGACTACGCCATAGTTTATCATTTTTCTAAAGGAAGAGAGCATCCAATAAGCCATTATTCGTCTTTCTGCTTATAACCGAGATATCCACTACAAATCTGTAAGGTATTAGGTGCGCTTTGTTGATGCTGCATGTGGCTGTATATTACGAAGGATTATGGCGGAGCACATCGCAGTGGGTGGGAAGATTTAAACTTCACACTCGTTGAGCAATTAGCATTGTGTGACGACTGGTTGTTAATTTAGCCTTCTGTTACACAAGGTTTGATTGATTTGTGGGGTTTAACGTCCCAAAACCACCATTTGATTATGAGAGGCGCCGTAGTGGAGGGCTCCGGAAATTTCGACCACCTGGGGTTCTTTACGTGCGCCCAAATCTGAACACACGGGCCTACAACATTTCCGCCTCCATCGGAAATGCAGCCGCCGCAGCCGGGATTTGAACCCACGACTTGCGGGTCAGTAGCCGAGTACCTTAGCCACTAGACCACCGCGGCGGGGCTCTGTTACACAAGGTTACATATGTTGACGCGGTTTCTGCGCGATATGACTCTTGCGTAGGGTCTTTTTGCAGATGAGCTTAAAGCACACGCGTGGCTCTGCGGCTATTTAAATATTGGGCAGCCACGCAGATGGCCCGGGTTCATTTCCTATTCAATCCTGGGTAGACTTTTATACTTTATTTTTTTTTCATGTCTACTGGTTACGCCACCGACGGTGACGGCACTCGGCTCAGGAACGGGAGCTTAGGAGCTGTTCTCTAATAAAACCTTGAAAAAGCAAGTACCCGTCAGATGCCCTCACAAAGCAGCCGGCAAAAACCCTCAGCTAGGCGTATGGACCCACTCCTAACACGAACAGATATTCTAAAGCAGCAGACTCGAAAGACGGAAACTTCCGCCCCCGGGGCCAAAGCTCAGTAAAGAATCTCAAGTAGCGTAGCGTCGCCTGCAGACCTTGTCTTACCCCAATACATACATACTGTCCAAGATAGATCGCGACACCTACGCACCACAGTGCAGGTTCTGCGTCACTGAAACAGCTACCCTGTACCACATGGTATGGTAATGCCCACACAATCCACCTCTACCACCCAGAGCACAGCACAACACTGTAGGTTGGGAGGCAGCTCTGTCCAGCTCGGATCCGAAGACCCAAGAGGCCCTCGTGAGACGAGCGAGGACAGTGGCCCGTGCCAATGGGATCCCGGACTAAGGAGCCAACTCACTGACACACTTTCCTCGGTCGCAAATAAATGTTTTATTCTATCTCTTTTTCTCGAGGATCAAAGCACTCCCGACCTCCTGGGAAGCTTGACCCGGATTAACGATGAATGTAACGCTACCACAACTTTGCCCCACCACAAAGCTCCGCAAGAAGTTCGCACTTAGTGTCACAATAAATTTTTTACCTGTTACTGGGCAAGTGCGGTTGTAGTCATGAATCGGGCCGAAGAGATTCAACGACGCGCCATTGCTGCAGAGGACGACACCGCTTTCGAGGAGGGGAGCGTTATGTTTGAAAAGCTGGGCGTTGTGTGAGTCCAGTGCAGTGGAACTGGGGTGACGGTGCTCGGATGCTGACCCGGAAATCGATTAGGGCCGAATCCCCGCGCGATACTTAAAACAATATCGGAAATACTAATTTGTGTTTTTTTATCGTTCTCTGCATGACACATTACAAAAGCTCCCCACTACACCTTTTAAAGCATGGAGAGGCCGGGGGCCATATTAATACGTTTCTTTCTTCCTACTTGTGTTTTCATTGTATCTCTAAAGGCATGTCATCCTCATTCAGATCAGTCCACACAATATCCCAGGAGATCTCTGAAAACGCAAGCAATTAGAAAAACAAAACGAAATTTTAAAAACAAAGGTAACAACGCTAAAGAGGGCTTTTTAAAGGTTCACTATTTTCGGAAGAGACGATCAGTTTTGCCAGTGGCAGGTCAATGAATTCACTTGAATAATTGGGTCTTTACGACGCCCCCTCGCATAGCTTCAGAGAAGTGGGAGTCCCTTCCCGGCAGCACGATGGATAGCGAGTCATTAGCGAAGGCACTCGGCCAGCCTAAACAATAAGGTCGGGCGGATAGCGAAGAGCGACTCATACGGTATGCGACACACACAGGAGCCGAGTAGGCGGACACACAGGGAGCCTATACTCGGTCCGGCTTCGGTAATGAAGACCCGCAGTTAGAATGCAGCCGCCGGAACATTTTCATTTACGTCAACTCTCTTAGGAGCGGACCTCTTTAAAGGAATACTGACACGAATTGAAAAAAATTGCATTGTTGCATCAAATAGAAGTACTGGTGTCGGGAAACTAAAAACGAGTATTGTGGTTCCTGCGAATGCATTGTGCATCAATGGTATGTTTTATTACCACTAAATTTTAAAAAAAAAAGAGAGGAGGCGGCTTCTCAGTGACGTATCATCACGGTATGACGTCACGCGGAGACAGCAGGTCACCACGTATATCAGCGGTATAGATCTGTCATCTGCTCGTGTTGCCCATTCACTCGTGTTGCCCATGAGTGAATTGTCCCCGCAGGTCGCGGGTTCGATTCCCGGCTGCGGCGGCTGCATTTCCGATGGAGGCGGAAATGTTGTAGGCTTGTGTACTCAGATTTGGGTGCACGTTGAAGAACCCCAGGTGGTCAAAACTTCCGGAGCCCTCCACTACGGCGTCTCTCATAATCAAATGGTGGTTTTGGGACGTTAAACCCCACAAATCAATGAGTGAATTGTCGCCCAGTAGCCCCCTGACAGTGAATTTCTTTATTTAGGCTAGAAGCAGGCCGCAGAGCTCGCAAACTCAGGTACAGCCTTGACTCGTTCTAACAATGCTTTGACATGTGTCTTGACTCATCCTTGTAAAGACCCCTCCCTCCCCTCCCGCGAACAACGTCATGCCGCTTTCATGCGACCTTGGCACTCTGCCATACAAGGTTGCCTAGCCCTAGTTTGGAACCATACTTCCAGCTACTGGACCGAGGGCTGGAACGACGGCTAATCACAGTAGCGAGCAACGCATCCCACAATTTACCCGTCCAGTTAAACATGCAAGATGCGCAGCATTCGAACGCGAAACTGTGAGGCTCCCCGTTGTCAGCGAAACCTGAGAGGAACAACCGAGGCCTGCGTATCGCTTCAACAGGCGCCACCGCCTCTGACCGCGAGAAAGCCCACCAGGCTCCTGAAAAGGGTAATAGAGGGAGGGGGGGGGGGGTAGAAAGACAATCGAATTACGTATTGCTCTTTTCCCCAAACGACTCTTCCGTTCCCCGGCTTGAACAAAGGTTGTGTGAGCCGGGCAGTGAAGAAGCCGCCACAGGGCGAGACTGAATTCCCACGCCCCTTTTTACAAGACACAGACAATCCAGCAAGTCCTGCTTTGGAGGGGCTAGGGTATATTTCCAGCGCGTGTTTGGGTAACTGCTCTTTAATTTTCTTTTATCAGTATTGATTTTTTTCTTCACGGATAACGACAAAAATGTTCGATCTACAAGGCTTTGCGAAGAACAAAGATTTGTTTGGATATTAACAACAGCCATTGTCGGCTGTTTTCAAAAGAGAAATACTGCGACTTTTCTATAGAAGTAATTTAAACATACCTCTTTTGTTACGTTTTTCTATAATAATAATAATAATAATAATAATAATAATAATAATAATAATAATAATAATAATAATAATAATAATAATAATAATAATAATAATAATAATAATAACCATTATTGCGGATTTTGTAGCGGTGAGTTGCAGAAATTGAGAGCGTATGGGCGCCCTTAACGTGACCTAAATCAGAGTACACGAGCCTCGAGAATTCTCGCCTGCATCAAATATGCGGCCACTGCGGCCGGGATTTGTTACAGTTTTCTGAAAAGAAAGGCGCACTTACGCGCATTTCAACACGCACAAAAAAAGAAACGTCCAAGAATGACAAGGAAAGACTGCTTCAGGAAAACAAGGGGCCGAAAAAAAGAAAGAAAAAAATGCTGGCACACAACACGAACACCCCGCTTACAACTCACACGTATTCCCGCACTGTGAGAATCGAGTTGGACGAAGTTGCCGAAGCTTCAAAATAAAAGTAGCAGCGACTTACCCCCGTATTCACAAACGCTCCTCGACTCGTATTTCACCCTTCACTTGACAGAGCTGAGCACCGTGCCACCGCTCGGCTGAAAATGACACTACGCTACTCTAGAATAGCAGAAGATAATCGCTGATATGCAGTAACTTGCCATGCCTAGAGACGGCGCTCCCATCGGCTTTCTCAAATGAAGGCGAAGCGTTGAGTGAAAAAGGACGTTCCAGAATACGCGGGTTAGCTCGGTTGTGCCAGGATATACGTAGCGTGAGCTGCGGAGGGACGAACGAACCACGGAAACTTTCATGCTTTACAAACACACGCGTGCTGTATACATGATTCACAGTACCACATAAAATATTGCCGTAAAGATGCGTGGTACAAGCGTACATTGTCGTCGGGCGTCATAACATCAGATCGTCATAATGAATTCGTGGTTAAAAAATGCTCACCCACTACAAAAGGCACACGTGTTACGGCACCTATTTCCTCAAGTATAGGGGTGCATAGCAAGTTCGAAACGATTACATGAACTAAGTATTTTAAGTTAGCACTTTGTACTGAATATCACGTTCAACTTTTAAAGGCGATGCTTAAGGGTCCCCCAAGTCTTTACCAACAATTATTATTATTATTATTATTATTATTATTATTATTATTATTATTATTATTATTATTATTATTATTATTATTATTATTATTATTATTATTATTATTATTATTATTATTTCCGCTAGAGATCTTGTGTTCCAGGGGGTACGCATGCCATCCTTTAAGGTGCCATATAGATGCTTTTAATACAAACAGCTCATAAGTACCAGTCCTTAATATTGGACAAGTCTGCTACAGCAAGACTTGAGTATACGCAGCGTAACTACTACCTCGTAACTGCTTCATCAAACATGAAACTTTGTCCCCATTGACATTTAAAAGATGGAGCATTCACTGCTAGTATCGTGTTCCGCAGTTCGCGAAATTAATTCAACTCCCCTAAGGGAATCCCTAGTTTTGGTTTCGTTTTCTGAGGAGGCAATAAGCTCTTTCGTTATGCCATTCACTCAGTTATTCCGAGGTTGCGCCTATACTTGGCTAGCCTACCTTCAGAGCTACAAGCAGCACTTTTTTCAAGTAATAAAGAACGTACAGGCAAGAAAAAAAACTGTAAATGTTGACTAGGGCGTCAGGGCTCGCTCATCATCGCGAACTGCGCGTCATCTCGGCCCCGGAAGAAGAGAGATCACTCGGACTCCGCGCGCGGGCTTCTTCGAGAAGCATGCCTCCGTTCGAGGCCTTATATAGCTTGCACCAGGCGGCTTGGAAGACGCGGCGTTATAAATACCTTGCCACCCAGTTGCGGCCCCAACGAGACCGAAACGCCCAAAGAGTATATAAAAAAATTAATACGCGAAAGAAATATACGCGCCGAATTGCCACCGTGGAAGACTGGCATTCGCCACTTGCGGTTTAAAAATATAGATCACTGGTAGCAGTGCACGTTTTCCGGCTTTTAAAAAGCGTCGTCTGTGATGTCTATGAAGCTGCAGTTAATGTATCGTCGAAAGTGACAGGTGTAACCCTAAGGGACAAGAAGTGAGCAGAGTGGGTCAGGTAACATATGGCTGTTAAAGGCACCACAGTTGAAGGGAAGAAGAAAAAATGGACATGGTCAGGGCACGTAGAAGGTAGGCAGGATAACCGATGGTCATTTAGAGTAACTGAGTAGATTGCAAAACGAGGCAAATGCACTAGGGGAGACAGAAAGTTAGATGGACATATTAAGATCAAGAAGTTAGCGGCGGTAACGAAGCAGCAGCAAGCACAGGACCGGGTTTGTTAACGGCGGCATGGGCGATGCTTTTGTCCTGCAGTGGACGCAGTAAGGCTGATGATAAATGCATTCGTCTATACAAGCCAGAAAAAAAAAACTGACAAGGTCCCTCGTTCATTCCCCAAACACGACTGTCCATTCTGTTGCTTTCTTATGTCATTTAAGGTGAACAGGCTACATAACACTGACAACTAAAGTGATTGCTGGTTGATAAATCCGCACGCACAAATACAAATAAGGCAGAAACACAAATAAGCAAGGTTGTGTTTATATATTTTAATTTCCCATTAATAAATATTATCGTGTATTTAGCGTCCCAAAACTACGATAAGATTTCCAGGGACGCCGTAGCGGAAAGCCCTGGAAATGTCGACCCCTTGGCGGGCTATTTCATGACCATTCTGTCCAAGAGCGGACGAAGGACGGAACTGAAGAACGAGAGGAAGAAACAGCCAACAAGCGAGCTGCGGCAATTCAAAATGCTTTCAAATGATGAACAAATACAGAATTGTTACAGCTGACCATCAATATTGGCAAGCATTGTTTTTCAAAACTTGCTGTTGAAAAGCAGGATGACTTCAACATTTTTATTTTGTTAACGTCTTGAGCGGACGCAAGGTGGTGTCGCAACTTGACTAGTTTTTCGGTGGTGATTTTTCGAAATTATTGGCGTGAGATTGAGGTAAGACAAGCACAAAACAAAAAAAAAATCTGTTATCTAGACCCAAGCGCTTACGTTTTCAACTAATCCAAGTCTTCTGGAGAAAGTTCTGTATTCAATCTACCGACCGAAGGGGGCTCTGCCAGTTTTATGCCCGTTCTGGGGCTACTCTAACGTCTTAACCGTCAGACGAGCTTCGAGCCATCCCTCTGGTTCATCCATTCTGCATCGCTTCCGTTCTGAGACAGAAACACTTGCAAAATAGCCTGTCAGGTGTTCGATGACACGCACTGGCATCTCACAGCACATGCCCCTCTAGCATTTTGCCTCCATTGAAATACGACCGCCGCGGCTGGGATCGAACCTACGACCTGCGGGGTCAGCAGCCGAACACCTTAACTAGCCTGCGCTACTACAGTGGTCATTCTATTTCCTACGCAATTCCCTTAAAGTGGCCATGACCCAAACTTTTTTATCATAAACTGGGTTATGTGTGTTAACCCTTCTGCGTTCACAAGCCCAGCCGGGTAGACGCTAGCGTATTTAGTGGAGCCCTTAATTAAGAATTGAGCCACGCCGCGTTGGTCTAGTGGATAAGGTACTCGGCTGCTGACCCGCAGGTCGCGGGATTGAATCCCGGCTGCGGCGAGTGCATTTCCGATGGAGGCGGAAATGTTGTAAGCCCGTGTGCTCAGATTTGGGTGCACGTTAAAGAACCCCAGGTGGTCAAAATTTCCGAATCCCTCCACTACGGCATCTCTCATAATCATATGGTGGTTTTGGGACGTTAAACCCCACATATCAATCAATCAATCAATCAATCAATCAATCAATCAATCAAGAATTGAATATTTTCACAAAAATGTAAACAACCTGAGAGTCGGGTAAAACTGACGAACTCGAGAGTTGGGACGTAACAAGCTGCTTGGTGCGCGAGCGTCTTGCATTCCGGCCAACGATATTGTTTTGAAATCAACGGCACGTGCAAAGCAGCTATTTGATTCGTTAAATTCGGCATTGACATTGAGCTGTTTGCAAACAGCTGAAACTTTCATGAACACGACTGGTAGGCTCGATTCAGCACATGACATCATAGAAACTATTTAGCAAAATGACGGTTGCTGGCAGGGCTAACTTTAGAGTTGGCGGAAAAGCTTATGTTGTACTCGATCTCTGATAGTTTGCTTTAGATACATGAATAGGCACAACAGACTTCTTGCTTCAATTTTTTTCGCTGAAAAAAAAAAACATTGATGCTTGAATAATGGCCCCTTCAATCGACTGGGCCGTCAACCCATCCTTGCTTCCTTCTTGCGTTTGAAAGTGTAATTCGAGAGCTTCAATTCACATGTTGCTCGAACCAAGCTTTTGCAGCGTCAGCTATCGGCCCTGACTCCAAACGTTACTGCCGACAAGTCAAATTTGAGACAGCGAGAACAGGGCGCAGTTGTGCCAATATAGAAAAGTCATTTCGAAGAAGACTGAAAAAACAAAAAAAGTGGCGACACGTGGCCTCAGCGAAGCTTCGATCTGGTTTCGGTTGTAGCTTGGTCGAGCGCCGGGGACCGAAAAAAAATAAATAACCACGGCTTCAGCACGAACGCCTTGCGAGGCCGCCTCCCGCACGAGCAACCAGAAACTGCGGCGCGTCGCACCGGCAGAGCTGACGCTCGTCGGAGCCTCCGTATTTTTAGAAATCGCTCGAAACGGCCCGTGACCACAAGGCAAGAAATACAAGTAAAGAAGCAAGTGCTGCCACAATTTCTCGCGAGATGCCTCCGCGATGAAATCAACTGAAGTAAACACGAATGCAAAGAAGAAGCGCACGCGGAAAAAAAATTCTGCATTCGAGAAAGTCGGATATAACCCTGCAGTCATAACGGAAGCCGCATCCTTGAACAAATTTTACGATGGCGGCTACGAGTCATTACCGATACTCCGGGAATGGCCCATTAAAACTCCAGCATTGCCTGCAACGGGAACTCGAGTCTTTCGTATGAGAATTAAAGGCGGCGCGCGCTCCAACAAATAAATGTTAAATATAATTGCAACAGCGTAAGATAAACCAAGAAAAAAAGCTCACAGGGCCCCTAGTGTATTCACCTAAGACGGCACGAAGGCTAAAGCCTTTTTTCTTTTCTGCTCTCTGACGACGCGTTGGTCCGACGCCGCCACCCTAGCGTTCTACACATAACATGGTTCTGCGCGGCCTGCATGATCGGAGACACCTCGGCTAGCTTTACATTGCCTCCGTGATCGGCACACCTTTGAGCAACTAAGGATGACTTCTGATGACATATGCACGCCAATTCCGTTACGTCACAGCGATGTAACAACGATTCGAAAAACTTTGGTCATTGGTGACGTCACGACAAACTGACACAGACAGTTGGGCTAGTTGGAATAAATTCATGCTTGAAAAAAAGCGCAAAAAAAAAACAGAGGCACGAAGGAGCGCATCGCCTGTGTGAAGCGGTTTCTTTCACGCATTTTCTAAAGATGGCTTCATAAGACGGCGAGATCACGTGACGATATCTTTTTCAACACTCGTGTCGACGACGCAGAGCAGGACGACGACGCGAGACGCCAATCAATGTTCGGTTTGGATGAGGAATCTAAAGCTTTCGGCTTATCACGCGAAGCCGTTGACTTATGCAGTCATAAGGCTGCAACAATTACAAGACAATTGATAATGGCTAATTGAGCACCATGGAAAGGACTGGGACTTGCACCAGATATTTCTACTTATTAAGGATCGTTCTCGTGTGAGCATCATCACGACATACCGATCACCCATAGGCCACCACCCTTGTTAGAGTAAAGGACGTAAAGAAAATAATAAGAAACTCTAGGTAAACACAACCCACTCTGTGAACTGATATAGAAAATTGGACGCAGAATAATTTATCGAAATAAGGTTATCTTTTTTGACCTTCATCTGTTTACACTGTCTTTTCTATTCATTTCATATATTTAGTTCATTATGGTTATAATGCTCTTCATCTAGGCCAAAAGCGGACATCCTATCGCGCTACCCATTTTACCCGCGTAGAAGCGGCCAATAAAAAGTCTGTCTTGGGATGTCAGTAAGCCAACCTACTTTCTCTGGGGACCGACAAATAGTGATGGTAAGTTGATCTGTACGTGACGGTGATGTAACATCAGTTCTCTCGCCTCGGGACACACTATAGAAACACGGCCGACGCACAAAATATCCCTATCGATCTTCACTTCAGCAACTTTCCCCACCATTTCAGACATATACCGCGCATGTGTATGTCACGATCAAGGCGCGAGTCAAGCATGTCCCATTAAACAAAAACTTCAGCGCGAAAACAAAACGATGAAAGATAACCACGTGACACCTCAAGCGTGGCTCGTGGTAGTCTTGCATCGTACATGGTAAATGGCAGCCACATATGCATTGATGATTTGATCAATATGTGAGCTTTAACGTCCCAAAACCACCATGTGACTATGAGAGACGCCGTAGTGGAGGGCAACAGAAATTTCGAGCACCTGGGGATCTTTAACAAGCCACTTATGCTGGTATAAAAACACTCATAATATATACGAGTCAAATATACGGAATTTCGACAAAAGTTTAACGTAAAATCCCAGATATTAATTATCCTTACCACCTGTACGAAGCTATTGCCTAGGCGATGTTTTTGTTGTAGCTGACCGCAACAGTAATATCCCTAAATCATCATCGCCAATACTTCGAGAAGCGCAAGTAAACGTGCCCTCTCATTGGCTAACCCTAGTTTCAGCTTTCCTTAGTGCCGCACTAATTTCAGCCCGGATGCACACGTTCACCAGCAACGACTTTTGCGTGCTGGTTTCCATCACGCTTACTCATAGTTTACTCGCCACGGGGCGAAGGCGCACGTCGATCCATTGTTTCTTTTCAATCGACAGCCAAACCCCACGAAGGAGCCGGGCGGTGTTGTCGAGTGCGGAGCGGCGCATTTGGCATTCATAGACAGCGGTATGCAAATTGCTCGGCCGGCGTTACGCACTCCAAGCACAGGGAGCGAGGGTGAACCGAAGCTAACACGCGTTTCGGTGCTGGAAGTGCAAACACCGAATATACCGTTATTTTTTCTGTTATCCGCGTTTATCTTCAAGAGGCTCCGGGTTTGAGGGCGACACGCAGCGGCGAATATGGCGCACCCAGACCAACGATGACCGGTCTAGACTGCAGAAAAGTGAGTCAACAGGAAGAGAAGGTTTAAGCGCGCCTTAACAATTCGCCCGCTGGTTATATTCAGGGAAATATTGCGGTCTTCAAAAAAGTTTGTTGGTATAGTAAACTAAAAAAGGAACATTAAAGAAAAAACTAGATGATAGCGTGAAAACACCGAATAGCAAAACCAAAAAAACGGCAATGTCGCTGTCAGAACGCACACGCAAGATGCGCAAGCCTGTATGATCGTTTGTTAAAATTTGAGTGAGGGACGGTTTTCTCTTCTTTTTTTGAGACAAACGTGAACTTCTGTCTCCCTCCTACCTTTTAGAGTTATATCTTTTTCCGGAGTTCAGGCTATGCAACCGCAGGCTAAGCTTAACAGCCCTACCTTTCTCCAGCGACTCATTTCTCTTTCTTTGCAATAGATGCAGTTGTGCTTCAATTACTTGTGCGCTTATCTGAAACACTCGCGGTAAATGCGGTGTACTGGGCGCAGCCTACTATAGGGAGAAAAGCACAGTGGTTAATAAGGCAATCGCCACAGCACTGCCGTGCGGCTGCTCGTCGCTGCGAGGCCGTCTAATGTATCGAGCATTGTCCACGAAGAGATAGCGCAGCACAAAATAACGAGGCGTCGGGACAGCCAGACCAGCGAGACGCACCTGCGTCTTCAGTAGCGAGAGCGAACGTCGACCTACCAGGAAGCAATCGCAAAGTACAGTGGAGGCAGAACACGCTGACGCCACGCGTTACGGCGTAATTAGCTTTGTTCTAGATGGGCGTTCGCCAATTGCGGCCGCCACGCGAAAGGGTGGTCCACCAAGCAACGCCCAATTTAGCGAGCCCCGTAGGCCGAGAAAGTAAACGACAAAAAATTACAGGGAAAGAGGGCAGGTCGAAGTGAAAACAGCTGTCAAAACTAACGCACGCTTTCTATCTAATTCAGGGCAGGTGCACACGCCAAGTTGCACTAATTACACCACGCGAACTAACTTTTACGTGAGTCAAGCCTCAAAGGGGGCTCCAGGAACCACGCAAACTTCCATGGAAAACTGTTTCTCGTCCATTAGGAACTGTTTTGAATACACGTTTTGTACAGTAACACTGCTGAAAGGCGGAAGAGCTATCCCACAAAGCCTGCGCTTGGTACCAACGCATTGGGTGCATCTCTATCAGGACAGAGCGCAAGCGAATATTTCACAGCTTGTCAAAAGGTCAACGAATGACTAAAAGTAACAGCGACTATATGCATGAGGGTTCAAAGAGTAGGATTGAGCAGCGCGAGTCCAAGAACAGAATCGTATAAGCAACAGCTGAAACCAACCGACTGCGTTGCGCTGAACATAGTGAGATGATATGAACGAAGCAATCCCAAAGATGCACCTCCTCCCACTTTCTATGGTGCTAAACTGCTGACTCTAAGGTCGCGGGATCGAATCCAAGCCATGGTGGCGGCATTTCCGACGGAGGTGAAAATGCTTGAGGTCCTTGTCCTTATATTTAAGTGTACGTCGAAGAACCCCTTGCGGTATAAATGCCTGGAATTCTCCACTGCGGTGTCTCTCATATACATATCCTGGTTTTGGGGCGTTGGGCAGCAACGATTATTATTATTATTATTATTATTATTATTATTATTATTATTATTATTATTATTATTATTATTATTATTTATACCTTACATATAGCAGAGATATTTCGTCTCAACCAAATATCACACCCCCACGAAGGAAATGTTGCGCATTATACTGGTTACATGGTTTGTAAACTCAATGGCGAATGCGGCTATTGAATTTAACAGGAAGCCCACGATCGCAAGTAGTGGGCTTGATTTTTGCCACCAAACCGGCATCGAGCATGGCTTTTTGAGCCCAAAAGACGCTTTCAATGTGTTGAACTCGCACACATCAGCTAAACCTATGTTAGGGTTGTCACATCATCCAGCGGGACGCCGGTCCGAAATTTGATGACACTGGCACCGGGACAGTTCTTTCCCTCGCTTTTTTTACCATGTTTAGTTTTTAGTTATGAAGTGTATTAGCCCCAAAATTCTTTTTAGTTTAGATGAGCAGTTACTCACTTTCACGTGTTGTCTGTTTTTTTTTATCATGTACTTCGGGAGATTCATCTTACTTCTTCATCGGCGCGTCACGTCCAATTCTAAATGCTGTTTCAGAAATCTGTTAAATTACAGTTTCGTTCATGCACTATATGGTGAGATTTTTCTTGCTTTTATCCTTTGAAGATTGGATAAAAGAACACCACTAATTAGGCAATGTCGAGTGTAATTTCAAGTGTTTCCGACACACGTTTTGTTCCAATGAATACAATAACAGCACTTATAGTGCCATTGAATTCATAGCGTTAAACCAACAGGCTTACTCCTCAACTGCAATTGGCCATTTTCAGGTTAACACAGCAAACGGGGCGAGTTTAATAATTTGATATGTGGCGTTTTACGTTGTAAAACCAGGATATGATTATAAAAGAGGCCACAGTAAAGGGCCCCGGAAAACTCACACCTCTAGAGTTCGCGAACATGCAATGACATCCATTTTTACACGGCCCTCTACCATTTCACCTGCCCCGCCACGGTGGTCTAGTGGATAAGGTACTCGGCTGCTGACCCGCAGGTCGCCGGATCCAATCCCGGCTGCGGCGGCTGCATTTCCGATGGAGGCGGAAATGGTGTAGGCCCGTGTGCTCAGATTTGGGCGCACGTTAAAGAACCCCAGGTGGTCGAAATCTCCGGAGCCCTCCACTACGGCGTCTCTCATAATCATATGGCGGTTTTCGGACGTTAAGCCCCACATATCAATCAAATCAATACCATTTCACCTCCGGTAACATGCGCGTGCAGCGGTCACGATCTAACCCGCGACCTTCGAGTGAGCAGCCGAGCACCCTACAGCCACTAATCCACCGAGGCGGACAAATTGATCGAATTTCTTGGCACAGATTTACATCGCAGCATAGACAATGTACAAGACGAATGTCGTGCCCTATTTTTATCTTGTCTTTGTTACACTGTTACAGATACGCAAAATACACATCTGTATGTTAATGCTCAATTTTCGGTTACACCCTATGACCATGATTGCTTTGCAATTAAGAATACATCAACACCAATTAGCCCGTTAAAAATGATAAAAATAAAACTCATACTGAATTCTTCAAAAATACATCTCACTTGCGCACAAAAATCGAAGTGACAGCGGTGTTTGCGAGCGAAGTAGACGAATCGAGATTAGAAAGCGATACATTCGGTCACAACGCAGCGCACCGTACGGCGTAATCGCGGCATCTCGAAAGAAAGTAGCACTTCAATATTATTCCTCCACGCTTAACGTCTCAAAATCACGACATGATTATGAGAGACGCCGTAGTGGAAGACCCCGTAAATGTCGACCGTCCGGTGCTTTTGAACGGGCACCGAAATCTAGGCGCACGGGGTTGCAGCATTTTCACCTCCGTCGAAAATGGGGCCGCATTTAGCAGCCGATATTCGATCCCGCAACCTTCGGGTGAGCAACCGGGTACCATAGCCACGAGACCACCGCGGTGTGTAGAAAGTAGCACTTTAATCTAAAGAACATTTCCTACTAGCCATCTAGGCTTCACGGTTCGAACGACTATTAGACATAACGGTTATAATACCAAACATACTTAGCAGTTGTTATCAACACAAATTTACCGGACCAACAGTCATAGCTTTATCTCGTAACACTTCACGCAACAAACATTACCGCACGCTGCGCCGCCTAAGACCGAAAAATCGACAACCATTCTTCCGGGACTGTGATTAATTGGGCACAGGGTGCTCCACAAAAGGTGTTTCTTCGACAAATCGTTCGGCCAGCGGTACTCGCGAAAATTTGTAAAATTAGGAACGCCTACGCACGAACCACATTCGATTGCTTTGTACAGCCACGAGCGCTCACAGCTCTATTTGTTATGTTATCGGGCATAGAAAACTCAGTTGGGTGGTCTCCCTTTGAAGCACGCAGCAGGTGTTCGTTTATAAGCACGAAAGTGGAGGCGGAAGAAGAAAGCAAGAACTCGAGTGCAATTTATTGGGCGCATATGCTGTGCACAGTATGAACAACTGGGAGATAAATAAATTAAACAAGTGGAAATGCTAAAAACTCGTTTATTCTTCATTAAACGCAATATGATTAAGGTATAAAAGACAGTGATGCCAACGAAAGTATAGGGAATGTTATTAGTAGTAACAGTAAAGTAAATGTGAAGAAAGAAAGGGGGACGAAAAGAGAACTTGCAGATGGAAGAGACAGAACCTGCGACCTTCAGAAACACGTCCAATGATCTAACAGCTGAGATACAGCGGCGGTCATCCCCCGTCTGCTTTATGGTGTTAACACGTGTATTTAAACGTGGACGTGTTAGTTAGCGCCGCTAGTAGCCGTGACGGCGAGTGTGGATCATTATTTCTTTGCCTACTGGCGTCCCCGAAGCACGTGACTTTCCTGTTTTAATTTGTGTTGACTCTAGCACAGAGATGATTAGCTTTTTGGAAGAACGCAATTTTTCTAGAGCAATAATACTCCAGCCGTAGCTATGTTCCACGACAAGAAAATGTGCCCTGACCACCTCACGGAATCTTCCTACAGAGAGTAAGTAAATTCATTCGACATTCTTTATTCTTTATTCATGACATAAAGAGCAAATCCTATTAAATCCATGCGTACCATGCTTTTGCTGAAAAGATCGCTCGAAACAGATTCTCACACTTGTAATACATGCTGGAGTTTTATCGATCTACTCAATGAACTTCACACGTCACTTTTCCTGGTTATGTTTAATTTGTTCGACTAGCTTACATTGTGTGTCAACTCGGTGAGTTCATTGTCCATACCATACTAATATTCAGGTCGTAATGAGGCAATCAAACCTATTTTTTATCAATTTAACATTATAGCAGATCTGAGTTGAGCCAAAATTACGCACGTCTGCAACTATTAAGTAACCAGAAAAACAACAAATACTGCACATTGCTACTGTACAAAGATGTCAGTTGTGGCGAGCATAGACTCAAAAGAATGCGCTCACTGGTGAATACACTAGGTAATGAATATTCATTTTTTTTTCTGGCGTTGATTTTTTGCTTGTTGTAAACTGAAACGTTATGCCCGAAAAAAATATAGCAGCTCCGCACTATCGTAGTGCCAAGCTAGACGGAACAGCGGAGCTGCACGGCTTTCTTTGTCTTTGCATAATTTTTCTTTCTATCCTTTCTATTAGTCTCATGTATCTCGTTTCTGTATCCATTTTTTTCTATCTTTCTCTTTTTCTATCAATTTATTTACCCTTCTATATTTTTCTATCTTTATTCATATTACTTCCTTTTCTCTCTGTCTCTTTGTTCTTTTCTCTTTCTAGTTTTCTGCCCAGTGGAATAATCACGGTTAAAAGTGGAAGTGCCTAAGACTGGCTGGCCGAATACCTACACGCGCCAGGGATAACAAGGGACCCTTACCCTGTTTCCTCATCGTCAGCAGAACTTGAGACGGAACAGGGTAAGTGCCCTGTTCATCTTGTTTCGCTGTTTCAATGTTTGCATGGCTTATAGTGTAAGCTTCGGATTTTTTTTTTTTTGCCACGTGGACGCCCAGTTGGCGCCGGTAGAATATTTATTAAAACGCATCTTTAAGCAAAAAAAAAAGAAACACGCGAACACGGATAACGAAGTGATTAGACAATAATAAAAATATTGGGGTTTTATGTCCCAAAATCTCGATGTCATTATGAGAGACGCCGTAGTAGAGGGCTTCGGAAGTTTCGACCACCCACGCTCCTTTAACGTGCGCCTAAATCTAACAAGGGTCTTAGGCATTTTCAGCTCAATCAAAAATGCGGCCGACGCGAGCTAGATTCGATCCCACGATCTGTGGTCAGCAGACGAGTATACCCTGGCCCCTCGACCACCGCGGTGGGTTGAAAAAGAGAATAAACAGCCCGTGCGCTTTGAGCGACAATATTGTTGGCTCAAGGTATTTTTTCCTCTATGTAGTGACCAAGTCGGAAAAAAAACATGAGCAACGTACGCTACGCATTAAAAATAGCGTAAAATACCCCCCCCCCCCCCCCGAGTAAACATGTGGGGAAGAATTTGCACAACCTTTTATGCGATTACAAAAGCATTCCCCTACCCTTATGTCCCAATGTCCCACGAGCTCACGCCTATGGATATTGTGAATAAGCACACTGTGAAACAAATAGCACGCTTATTATCCGAAGAATGACAGATAAGAGGTATGTCGCGGAAATGGCGGTGGAGAGCTTCACCGAAGAAAATCATTTAGATCGAGACAGTAACAGAGAGACCAAATCCTCCGCGGGAAATACAAGAAAATTCCATTGTGTAAGTTGAGCGCGCGCTCGCAACCGCGATTCCCCATCGGAGCGCGACCCCGCGGAAAGGATTCGAATGGTTCGGTGATGCCCTGACACCGCATACTCCGCGATTTTCGACATCCGTCGAAGCGCCCACGCAAGCGACTGTCGCAGCGACGCAAAGGGCGGATGCGGGGTTCCGATTGGTGGAGCGCCGCTGAAGGAACTCCAACGCAGCGAAAGAAGATACTTTGAAAAATGCGTACTGTCCGATTTCACTGGCACGTGTCGAGGTTGGGTAGAGCTAGAAGAGCGCTAGTTGCGCTAGTTGGTGGTTCATTCTTATGATGGAAAAACAGTGGTAAAAGACAGACAAGAACTAAGCAAGACACAACACAGGCGCCTGTCCATTTTTTTTAACGATGTTTGCCCACCAGAAGCAGGATATACGCAAGGTTGCGTACACCACAAGGCATTGTGTCTTGATTTTTGTTTGATCATTTTCATGCAGAAATAATAATAATAATAATAATAATAATAATAATAATAATAATAATAATAATAATAATATATAATAATAATAGGGTATAACAACTCAGAACCCCGGTGTGAATGATCACGAGGAACGCCTTCGGAATTTTTGAACACCTGGGATTCTTCGGACTCTTTATTGTGCACATAGATATCAACAGACAAATTTCGAGCATTTTCGACTCCATCGAAAATGCAGCGACCATTGCCGGGATTCGATCCCACGACTTGCGCGTCAGCAGTGGAGCACCATAACCGCTATAGACCACTATGACGGGTAGTGCGAACCAACGTTAGGTGCAGAAAGCTTACGGTGGGGCGGGAGGCAAAATCGACTAGTAAGAAAAAAGATAATTTTCACCTTCCAGTCGGCTCTGATGAATGCGTAAGAGAATTTTGGTTCAATTTGTGGCGCACCATGTATTGCTTTATCTGCATGTTCTGCACATTGTGTTACCTACTGTTTTAAATTTAATGGTCGTTCCCTACCTCTTTGCTTTCGTCCTCTGCGTAAGTAGCTGTGTACATATAGAGAAAAAAATTAAAAATAAAAATAAATAGGTACGGCAGACATACAGACAGACATAGATAGATAGATAGATAGATAGATAGATAGATAGATAGATAGATAGATAGATAGATAGATAGATAGATAGATAGATAGATAGATAGATAGATAGATAGATAGACAGACAGACAGACAGACAGACAGACAGACAGACAGACAGACAGACAGACAGACAGACAGACAGACAGACAGACAGACAGACAGACAGACAGACAGACAGACAGACAGACAGACAGATAGATAGATAGATAGATAGATAGATAGATAGATAGATAGATAGATAGATAGATAGATAGATAGATAGATAGATAGATAGATAGATAGATAGATAGATAGATAGATCGTAAGTACAGATTCCTACGCGTAAAGCAACATGTAAGAAAACAGTGAAAGAAAACTATCGACAAAAAAATAACAATGTTCTAAACAAAATAATTAAATGCGTACAAGCTGTCGCTTGTCAAACACTGAAGAACCACTACGTAAGCAGAACTTTGCGTGCAACGCTTCTTGAGGCATTTTTATCACGCACATGCACCTGCGGGCCTTCTTGTATGTAACGTAGAAGCGTGGCGGTTTGGGTTTCTGGTAGGTGCATCGGATGGTCAAAATAGGAAAAAAAAATATTACTGAACATAGCACATTAAAGAGAGCATCCAGGCGGAAATAATCATTTCGCGTGCTCGTGGAGGCTTCAAACATTCCTCGTTTGCTTCATTTCGTGCATGTCA
The DNA here is from genome assembly GCF_043290135.1 of Rhipicephalus microplus. Taxonomy (NCBI): domain Eukaryota; kingdom Metazoa; phylum Arthropoda; class Arachnida; order Ixodida; family Ixodidae; genus Rhipicephalus; species Rhipicephalus microplus. Next base: position 7,158,656 of record NC_134709.1, on the reverse strand, counting down.
ACGAAACAGATCAATAACAGTCTTGCGTGTTGACAACGTTAACAAACGACTAAGAAGAAAAAAAGCGCACGACGTGAAACAAGCTCCGAACGCAGGCCTTTGAAACTCGTAAGACTTGCAAACCACTCTGAAAAAGCGCTGAACGCGAAGAATAATTACTAGGTTGCCATACCCGGCATAGTGAAACGCGCAACTGTGTTCTCTTCAATCATCTGTAGTACCGGACCCATGGATCTTCATTCACAAAGCATATATATATATATATATATATATATATATATATATATATATATATATATATGGAGAGAGAGAGAGAGAAATCTCGCCCACATTGCATCGTTGAAGTCACAATGTCGGGTTCATAAAATGAAACTGCAAGGTTTATAGCATATAGCATTGGTAGAGTTCTGGCCTTGTATGCGTTACATATTCAAACAGTTTAGCCTGGAACTAAGAAGACACGGACAAGACAGGAAGTAACACACACAAGTGCTAACTTTAAACAATGATTCATTTCCGCAGTTTTGTTGCGTACATTCTATAATCGGCTTCCAATAAATGGTAGTTCAATCTTAGCGCTTTTCTGCGTATTACTCACTGTCCCGTATCCATCATTTCAGTTTCTCTCTTAGCTTTATAAATACGCTAGAAGGTTTGAATAACAAACCGCTGGACAGATTAGTAAGTGATCGTGTTCAAAGACTGGGCGTTTGTGTCGTCGCATTCCTCCTGTACGTCTTTCCAGGCCCAGCCTTCCAACTGCAAGGTTTAACCAGTCAGTGCTTCGCTTACAAGCAAGAACAATGTGTATTGCGTATGACGTTATGAGATACGCCATAGTGAAAAGTTTCTACGTTTGAATCGTAACCTCAATGCAGTTGCACTGGCGCTTTTTTTCTTTCTTCCTATCAACATCAACCACAAAAAAAGGAAGAAAGAAAAATTCACACCATCTTCCCGAGGGGAACGCTGATGGGATGCGAAGCAGCAGCGTTACGCATAGGAGTCGTCACGGGTCGAGCAGCGCTAAGGCAGGTGCTGCGGTGAGCGCTGGAATATTCATTTGAAGCGATGGCTGGCGTAGGTCTTGTGACACGTACAGACATGTTTGAACCCACGTGTTAGGCGCACGTCATGTTTCTAGAGCGTAAACCGAAGAGTCCGCGGTGAAGCGAGCGACAGTCGCGGTAGCGGCAGGTGTTGCGGGCGAACGGACGAGGCGGCAGCTGCGGGCACTGACGCGAGCGGGCACTGCGAGGGGAGCGTGACGCTAACGCGTAGCTGCGGCGTGACCTATTTGGCACCGCTCCCACACCTGCGGCGAGGAGAACGCGTTGCGGTGCGTTCGTACGGACAGCACGTACGTACGGCGTTACACATGTGAGTGAAAGAGCTGCATCGCATCTAAAAAGCTTAAGGGGCGCTTGCATTTGAGCTTCACCATCAAGAGTAGAATTCAATAGCGTAATCGGGCCTGATTTGCATCGCCTTTTTAATTGCTACACTTGCATCGGTTCTCGATGCATGCTGCCTCACCTGTGCCGTAAAGAAACGGACGACTGTGCGCGTAACAGCGGCCGTATCAAGCATTTTAGGTGGAGCTGTTAGGGGCCCACTGCACCATAATTGTTCATTTTGTGAATCGGCGAAGGACCCACTGTGCGTCCGTAAGGCAACGCGAGAACATAGACTTGAGCACTTTGTAATGGGTGGGCTTCAAAACATTCACTCATCACGCAATCAACATGTTTTAACACCAGCCGCAATCCCACGCTTCTTTTATAATATATTACAATCGTTAAGGATACTCCTTTCACTAGATGGCATTCATATGGTCTTCTTTTTTTCGCATGAGTTTAGAGCAATGGCTTCAAGATATGGTAGAAGACCTGCTTCCCACGTACACTACTTGGGATCGATTGTCACTCGAATCGAAGTCTGTTTTATATTTATGTGATCTGTATCTTTCTAGATTTTTCATTTCCGAACAAGCTGACATCTTTTCGCTCACAACGAAAGACACCAGCGTCAACACTAGAATTTCTGCGAAACGGGGCTTTTAGACGCTATAAGATTAAAAAAAACAAGAAAACTACAAGCTCGCGTTCGCCAACAGACGAGTCAAAATCAACATTGTGATACCTCGGTACGAGCGTGTATAACTTTACTTATTTAAACGCATGCCAATAGCACTAGGTGCCCTGGGCATCGGCAAGATTTTGTTTTCGGGGGTGGAAACCCGTCTTGTAGACGGAGATCGGTTTAGCAAGCTGGGGGGTGGGGAGTCAAGTACTGGCGTGGCGTGAGGGGGGTGACTGCCCCCTTTTTAACACCCCTGCCGACGTCCATGATATGCGGGGCAGCAGTATACACAAGTCTCAGCTCAGTGCATAATGACGCGTAACACACACCTAAGAGAACATCCACAATATTTTCACGTGGTCTCGACATCTCATGATTTTGCAATGAACCAAATGCCAAGCATTAAAAAACAATGCTCAGAAAGTGAATACACCTGTACTTAGGCCGCGGTTGGTCGATACACATGTGGTTCCGGCTACTATTCTTCTCTAACACATTCGACACGTTCAGAATGTCCAGATTATTGGAAAATACCTTGGGAAAATATGTTGATTCTAACGTCGACATGAGCTTCGCACGCAAAAAAAAATAAATGAAGTTAGAATTCGCGGTGCATGATATCAGTGCAATTAATAATAGATGATAGGACAGGGGGAAAAAGCACGTTTCTTTGTGCTTAATGAAAGTAGAGATATGCACCGCCGCACCGAGGTCGGGAGCCCGAATGCTTTAAAAAGCAAAATTAGCACGACTACAAGGGCAAAGAGGGATAGTTACAGCAAAGATAACAGAGTGCATGCATTACTCTCACCTGAATTCTTCCAGGAAGGATGTGTATGCACCTATCGAAGCTGCAGTCCAGAGAGACAGATCCAAGTTACTTCAAACTCCAACGTCCGGAACAAGCGTCAACGACTTCCACAATCCACTAGTTTTCACGCACGAAATAAAAGTGATTGACGGTGTTTTTTCCTTCTTATTCTTCTCTGCACGTGTCCGCAATGCAACTTCATCCAACGATCTTAGCATCCAGCGTACTCGCACGACGTTGTGGTAGGGCACACGTGAAGCACAAGTATGGAGGAAAATTAAACGAACGTTTCCACCAAAGATCAGCACCCGGAACCGCAACGGCGAACCAGTTCGAGCACGCACATACAAACGAAGAGCTCTTTAGAGTTTTGTTGTTGTTGTTCAGTTCAATAGCGTACGGAAGATACCGAAGAAGAAGAGATGTCTGACGTCAGCTGTGTACCGAGTGAATCCAGACAAAACAGAATGAAGACCGCTGCTGCGAAACAGTGGCGCGCGATGTCAGGAACGAAATCACTTCGCGCGCACACGACGTAACAATCACAAAGCTGTGAAGTCACACGCGCATTGACAAGAGAAGTATAACAGCCATTTTCAGCGAAAGGGAAACGCACACCTCACGAAAGTGGGAGCATTTCATCGTTGGCTACGTCACCAGGAGCTCACGTTATTTCTGACACGGACCCTTGGCGTAAATACAGTGAACGTGAAAGCCGTTGTTTTAACACCGTCGCTAAAAACAACTCAAGCAACGGCACGTCATTCGACATGCAAGAATAAATAACGTTAATAAAACAACAACTATAAATCTCTCTTTCAACTATGCTGCAATGTTGTAACAGAATCAAGAGCTAATATTAAAGCTTTAGCCACACACATAAATAAAAATAAATAAAACAACGCACGCCTCTTGAAAATCTGATTTCGTATTTTCACTGAATGGCTGGAAGCTTTGCTAATCACAAATAACTTAACAGCAAGCATCGTTAAGCTCAACTATGCGAGGCTGACACACACACACACACACAAAAAAAAAACATCAGGATTAACACTCAACCCAGTCCTTTTCTGGAACACTAGTAGCCCACGAGGCAACTAAGGGACTTTGTTATGCTGCAACTGAGATTTCGCAAATGAGGACGCAGCACGACATGTCAATCTTCGTGACACTAAAACGAAAGCACTCGCTTCGCTCAGTGCGTAACAAGCATGAGATAGAAAAGAACTGCCAAGTCGACAAGCAGAACAAAACTTTGATTCGATCCCGAGAAGTTCTTTCCTAGAGCACTATTTTGTTCACCCGTAGCGAGTAGCTTTCACAGCATCGCACTCGAAAGATTCAGAAAAAAAACTGTTATGCGTGCTCGGAACCAAACGACGCCGTTTGCAAACGAGAGACGTGAATAAGCACCAGTTCGTGCGTCAGGAAACGAGCCGCAATCACCTAAGGCCGGCGCGCCTCGAGATATTTAGGGGTGCCGTTAAATTCCTCGAGCACTACCCGCCGCATAAACCTTGTGTCGACATAATTTCAGGCTCAAGCAAGATAATCAAGCTTTAGGCTATATGCCACTCAAGTAACATAAAAATACGATAAAAATGATTGCTAAAGAATATAAAAAGCTGTGGACCTTACTCGGATAAGTGACAGTTTTGTGAGGTCGTGTTTAACCCCGTTGCGAACACGTTGAAAACAATATTACGCCAACTGTTTGAGAATAAGAGAAGGTTACGCGAGCTGTGTTGAACTGCACGGAGCGAACTAAAAAGTATGATATAAAACTCGTTCAGAGAAAGACTACTCCAACATCACAGTGCTACACGGTAGAACAAAAAATCCGCGAAAAAATGCTTATTAGGGAATTTCAGAACTCACCACCCTTCACACCGCTTAGTCAATAAAAACACGTGTATAAATTCCACGCTTTTCAACTCTCTTCACAGTGATCTGCAGTATTATCACACACAATCTGTCTAGATTAGAGCTACTCTCACCTTTCGAGTTTTATCACACCGGTCACTATTCACAAATATGCGAATTCGGCAATCACGTTTCACTCAAACGAGGAAGAAAAAGAACGGGCAAGTCAATAGACGAAAAGGCGTTGTCTACTACCACAAGCACACAAACAATTCAAGCTTCCCTGAGTCAACACCACTCTCCGGAAGCTTCAGTTACACGAAAGCTGCGGCACACTTCAGACAACGCACTTTCACCGACACTTGCCAACCAAAGGGTGAGCTTTCACGCCAGAACCGGCGAAAGCGACGAAGCGACAGCCAACGTCATCCCAATCGGAAGTTGCATCCACTGGTGCTTCACCAGGAGAAGCACAAACGCACCGGCTTCGGAACGGCGCACATCAACACGAAGAGCACACGGATGCACACAAATATCCCAGCAGCGACAGCGATGACATCTGCGGACGAGCGATCGTCAGCGCGGGGAGCTTTGCAGCGCCGTATCGAGAGGCGGCGCGCTAGCAGACGACGCTGGCAGAAGAAGCGAAGCTCGCATCCGCGCAGACTACGACAGCGCGTCGACGCTGGGCACCGGAAACCGGAAGTACGGCAGGCAGCCACTCCGCTCCCTGGCGGTGTCTACGGGAAACGTTCCTCCGACGACAGCCGAAAACCGGTGCACGCGAAAAGGCGACGCCGGATGACAGGAAGAATGCACTTCTCGGAAATTGCGTCGACAGAGAGGCAGAGAAAAGCTCGCGCGATCCAACGAACCGACAGGACACGGAGTTTCGTGGATGAAACTCTCTTAATCACGGTTATAAAAGTCAGTCACTCCACGCAAGACCTCCCATTATGAAAGTAAAGTTCTGAGCTCGTTTCCCTATTATTACGGCGTCGGCGTGGGCGTCATTGTTTGTGGGCGGAAGATCACAATCTTAAGCATGACCGAAAACTAAAATAGATGCCAATAAAGTAATTAAGAAACAGCTCCACGAATTAGTCAGGCTATAACCAACTCCGTTTGCGTGCCAAGCTGGTCTTCTACCACACATCCACGCGTCCACTGATGAAAGCAGTGAAACTATTTCATCTGTTTGGAAATGCAGTGAAAAAGTTCATGTTTTCCCGACACACGCGTCCTGTATACTGGCTTCCCAAAAGAACATGTAATATCGAAGTAATTATTGTGGTAAAAACGTTCATTGCCACCGGGAGTAAAAAATGCGACTATCGTAACGACTTCATAGTTTAAAGCCCGCCAACGATTACAACAGGCACACATTATCGCATTCCTTTGAAGCCACGTGGTGGATGCATGGAGAGTTCGAAAAGATTTAACGCGCATAATTTCTCGTGGTTTAAAGCATACTACCTATTACACAGAATACAACCATATGCGAAAACACCAATGAAACCTGATCCATTACATTGTAGTAATCAGCAATTTACACGTCCCAAGTAACGCCATATAATAAAAAGTGAGCACAAAGTGGTTGAAAATCGCACTAGGAACAGGGTACAGCTATCGAGTTCGACTCTTAAAGGCGAAGCTTAAATGTCCCCCATTTTTCTTTTTAACTTTTGTTAGCATACTTCGCAAGGCCCCGCCGCGGAGGTCTAGTGGCTAAGGTACTCGGCTGCTGACCCGCAGGTCACGGGATTAAATCCCGATTGCGGCGGCTGCATTTTCGATGGAGGCGACTAGCTTTATGTATCTTCTGGATTCAAAGAACTCAGCCAGCAGGTGAACTAAGCTGCCGAGCCGTCTGAGAAATCAATAAATATCGTACGTCACAATGCACGACTCCTGAACAGCCACATAAATACACAGCATGACAGATGTCGTAGTTACGACAAATAGTCTAACAGTATTTTCGTTAAAGTTAAAGGCATACAAACATATGCCACCTAATGACAAACATGACATCATGCCATGTAGCATACCCCTGTAAAGCTAGTTTCTCCTTTTAAAGACTACATTTGCAAAGAAGAATGCTTTTCAGTGTGTCAGCCCTTTCGTGGTTTGCTTTATTTAAGGCTTTATTAAGGGCTTTATCAAGGACATAAGTGTACATGTCCACGGCAACATCACTAGATGGCGTTAGTCATTTACTTATAGCTGACGATTTCGTATAGTTGACAGACAGACAGGCGGACAGACGGATGGACGGGCGCTTTGCCCCACTGATAATCATTCACTCCGTGAATATGCTGTGAATGTTTCATCTTTCTACCTTTCTTTCTTTTGGGGTATTCATAAGTCCATATAAGGGTCATTTCCAAAAAAAGTAATAATATTGCTAAATCAATAACTACAAACTGGAGTAGAGTCATCGTTTTATCCACTGACGGGATGTTCCCGAAACCAAGTATTACTAACGACTATATCTGCACGCTCCGAAAGTGCTGGACTGCTTTCCTATGGCAGCGTGTCCTGGGACCTTCTGAACCTCCCCCCTTCCCACCCGTATGTGCTTTTTTTTTTTGCACGTGAGGGTGTGTGTTGATTTGTTCGCGCCGCCGATCTCGCGCCTGTTTTCCGTAATAACCACGTGTATTTACGTCGTTCTCTTGTTTGGTTTTCGAAGACAACGCGTTATGTTGTCGGGGGTTGCTCAACGATTGCAACCAGTGCTCATAGGCGAATTTTTCGCCCCGCCACGGTGGTCTAGTGGCTAAGGTACTCGGCTGCTGACCCGCAGGTCACGGGATCGGATCCCGGCTGCGGCGGCTGCATTTCCGATGGAGGCGAAAATGCTGTAGGCCCGTCTGCTCGGATTTGGGTGCACGTTAAAGAACCCCAAGTGGTCGATATTTCCGGAGGCCTCCACTACGGCGTCTCTCATATTCATATGGTGGTTTTGGGACGTTAAACCCCACATATAAATCAATTGCTATGAATGCAGTAAAGAAGCAAAAATGAAAGGGCTCGTTTTTCTTCATTTAGACGCATTATTATTATTATTTTTCATAGGCGAATTTCGAGAGAACGCCTTTCGGCCAGGCCAGTAGGCAGAAAAAGAAAGGCCTAGAGACCCCCCATCCTCTATCAACCCCCATATTCGTAAACAATAAACAATTATATCGGGCTAGATAGTATGACTACATCTTGGTAAGAAGCGCACAACTTTCACACAGGAACACAAGACACAAGCGCTTATCAACTAAACGTTTATTGAAAACGTCAAAGTTTATGAAGAGGATAAAGAAGAAAAAAAGTAAAAGGCAGAACAACAAAAAGGCGCACATGCAGTGTCGTACATTACTCATGAATTTTTATCAATCACACCAACAAAGAAAAAACAAAGTTTTTTTCCGCGTGAGCAAGATAGAAGGTGCATTAACACACTCAAAGTCATCACACGTCATTTTTGCTCCTTCAACGATAAGCCCTTGTGTCTTGTATTCCTGTTTAAAAGTTGTGCGCTTCCTACCAAGATGGCGCCACATTCGGCTTGCTACGGGCCTGCTGTCGGTACTTCCGGTTCCCTCAATCGGTATGCGAATTTAAAACTTCATCCCGATCCTCAATGCCGGCAAAGCAATTTTCCCAGCCTAAAAGATGCAGTAAGTGGGCTGAGAGTCGGTGATAGTAAGAAACGAGCCTCTCTTTTGATCTGCGCATCTTATCGCCAAAGCAACCGCTGCGGTTCCGGTCGTACTGACTGATTGGATTTCTATCCATGCCGCTACGACTGTTGCTACACTTCTTTGCAACAATTCTGTCACGATTTCTGTGTAATATGCAGGCGCCGGCGTAGAATAAGATTGGGTTGTTACCGTCATGCTACATTAGTGTGCGGGCCGTGTGCCTTGGCGATACTTCGCACTCATACTTTTTTTTTTTACTCTAGCTAAACGGATTCTCTACTCGATTTGAAATTTGTTAGAATAACGTCGCTTGCCTTTTTTTCTTTTTTCTTTAGAAAGAGCGTGTATAAAGATATTAATATTTTGTTTCCACGCTGCGAAGATCTCGACGAAAGATCGCAGTATAAATAAATAAAATAAATAAATAAATAAATTAACATAAGTAAATAAATAAATACTGTTGCGGATAGCGGATGCCATTATTGATGTCCTAATGTTGAACGGTAATTAGTATATCTCCTCTCCGGCATTTGGGGTCTTGAGAGGTAGCGAGTCTGCTCAGCCTTGTTCCGTAGAACTTACCCTCAAGTGCATCGGCCAATTAGTAAATACACAATATGCGGGTATGTTTTCCGCTTCAGTCGTAAGTGCCAATGTTGATATTGCGGTTCACCTGACCCTAGGGGTCTCATTTTCGCCGGTGTTTACATTGCGGTGCACCTGAGACTGAGGGTTTCATTTTCAATTTAGTTTTTTTTTTTCAACAGAGATGGCCACCATCGGCTGCTTATAATGCGAAAATGGAAGGAAAGATTCTACATGTTCTGTGAGACCGAGATAATTTTTTTTTACAATGACCTCATCGAGTTAGATGACCGGTCTAGCTCTCCCATAGAAACGAATACTACATCATCATCCGGACTTCCCTTCACAGAAGAAAGCCATATAAGCGGTACTGGGCTTGCAGCGACCTACTGGCCTATACGAACAGTTCTGAGGGGAACGCTCTCGCACGTGTGTGATCGTGTTTGGTTCTCCTTTATTAAGGCGAAAACTTCCGAAGCCGTCAAACGGGAAATTGAATTGCCGGCAGCGACAGCCCTGCGGCATCGCGGACGAGTGATGCGAAAAATTATTACCACGCGATGACGTCGACTAATGACGTTATGTAACGTCACAGATCAAAGAAATTGCGAAATAATTATGATGCACAAATATTTATATGTGACGCCGTGCGACATGACGCCCCACGATACCGTTGCAGCATCCTCATTCTGGCGGCAAACAAAAGCGGAGTGTGCGCGACATCATGAGGAGAAAATAGAGGCGGCGCTTGGTTTATATACCGGTTGCAGAACTAGAAATGGGTGGATGTGGACGCTTTATTGTAATGTGAACTTCTGCGAGCTAACAGTATAATACCAAGTTTTTTTGCATATATTTTTTCAACTAACTGTTGGGGTTTAACGTCACAAAACCACCATGTGATCATGAGAGATGTCGTAGTGGAGGGCTCCAACAACGTCTAACAAGCAGCTGTGGTTCTCTAACATGGCTTTAAAACTAAGGACACGGGCCACAAGCAGACCATGCTTATTTTAACTCATTTCGGCGGGCGATAATTTTCCTCTTTTGCTGTTTTTTTATTTTGGATCATCACTTCTTTTTCTTTCCCCTGCAGGCGTTATAAAAATCAAGTAGCCGAGGTAATCTAAACCACAACGCTTCCACGGCAAGCCATCAAAAAATACACACCAAAACAGAAACTAGGACGCATTTCGGAACTTTCCTGTGTAGATCATTATAAACTCTTCAAAGAGTCATGGGAGGCCCGACCCTCCAAATAAAGTGTCGACATGTATATTTAGCACGTAGTCCAGGTGGCAAGCCAGCACTCAACTAAAAAAGGTGGGCAGCTCCCTAGTTACTTCATGAAGGTCGGAAAATTTGAATAACAACCAGGCATCACACAACCCTAAGTGCGCTAAAAGTTCCATACAGTTCCATCCTTCTCCGCGACTTCACAGTATAGGGCCATTTCAACGTCATCAGCCAACGTAACACATTACACGTAACGTAACGTAACGCCCTCGTAACACCTTACAGATGTGTAGAACGCATACTTCGCTGATCCGAAAAGACAAATGATGGCGTCTTGACGAAAACTGTGGCCAAGCGTGATGTAGGGAGGGGAGTTTCATCTGCACTAACGTGAAATCTGGGAGCGGTGTTCGCCGGTGTTTCCCACAGCAAAAATCTGTACTCTTTACTACTTGTCTCACTACCAGTCCACTAACTTACCATCACTTCTCAGGTATGTGGTGTTTCAAATATACGACTTTACCGTATTATGACATCACTGATAAGTGGGAACCAATGTTTTAAGCAGTCGCGACGAACTTTTAAATCATAATATGCATAGTATGGCCCGGTGGCGAGTGGTGGGACTGACCCGATTGCTGAAGCGCATACCTCCTTTATGATAAACCGCGACGACGACTTGACAGGCCGACAAGCCGATACCCTATAGGGTGCTTCGCTCCTAAACGCATTGCGGCAGCACTGGGGAGAACCTACGTTCGCATCTCCAAAAGCACAGGCCTTTGGAGCCGTACCGTTGGTGCAACAGGCAAGAAGAGCTGCGCATAGCCGCAGGATACGCTGGCGAAGACACCTAAGAGGCACCTGACTAATTAATCCACTGAGCAAGAATTCTTCGGTGAAAACAACCCACTTCACTCCAAGTGCAATCTCGCGTTTCGCACCACTCCGTGCTTAACAACGTTAGGCCTTCCCTTTAGCTATTGCGAGCCGCTGAGAGAGGGAGCTCCGGGTAATGCGATCTGACTCGATACTACCAGCGCTTTCAGGAAGACATGAAAACGACGAGCCCTCTCGGGAAACACGATATCGATTAACACCGAAAACACTTCTTTTCGCTGTCGTGCATGCATCATACTACACACGCAAGTTATATCATATCATCATCCCTCGCATAAGTCTTAGTTAGCCACAAAGTGACAAATTATGGCATGTTCGTTTACACTCTAAAAAAAAAGGGAGCGAGAATGGAGAAACGGGCTCCGTTGCTCCTTCGGCGCAGCGACTTCCTCCCTTTCAGGCGCTCTACCCGTCGCGCCCTCTCGCGGCAAGGACCAAAGGAGCAACGTTTCTCCTTCAGCGTTCAAGTTTCTCCTCATCCCGGGGGTCTTGCCCGCGCGAATGCGCACGCCAAGCCTATAGCCGGCCGCGGCCAGTCGCGAGCGATTGCTTTTACCTAAGATTGTTGTAAGCAATGCAGGAGTGACGTTTTCTTTTGTTTTATTAGTGTAGAGTAAAAGCCTCTCTTTTTTTATCGTCAGGCACTCGCACGATGCTCCGCACACTTCCATGTGTGTCTCGTGTTGTTTCATACTACCAATTTGTCACGAATACAAGGAGCTCTGCTTCCCAAGCAGTCTTGCTTTATCGATTACCTTAGAGTGTAAAAAAATAACGATTTTTTTCGGTGTCGACATACTTGGTAAGCCCACGCATTTTTAGTTTCGCACGGCACCAACAGCACTCGTGAATTCAACGAGGCGCGTAAAAAAGCATCACACTTTTCATCATTCTAGGGAACCTGATACCACTGTACACTCCATGCGTGAAAGTACGATAATATACAATTGATAGAGTTATACGTGCCACTACCGCCATATCGATGTTCTTTGCAGTTTACCCCCCTTTGAATACGGCCGCCGTGGCCGGAAGTCGAACCTGCGTCCTCCAGCATAGTCATACGACACCCAATAAGGCTACGCTACCACGGCAGGTGAAAGCACAAAGGGAAACAGGCTGCGAAGTTTCACCGAGTGTTTATTCGCCAGGCTAGGTTACAACCATCAGAAACTTTTTAAACATCATCATAACTAAACTTTTGTGAAAAGTGAACCAATGACTTCTGTAGGTTAAACCAAATTCTGAATCGCATTCGTTTTGAATTGCCCATGCCAGCACTGAGAAGTAGGAAGGAATTATGCACGCGTGCAGTATGCCTTTCTCGTCCATGATTCTCCTTTGTCGTGAGAAACTCAACACAAAATGCAGTTCTAGTAACAGCTGTGCACAGCAAGTGAGTACTAACGCTCACTCATCTTTGTGAAAAGAGTATTCCGAATCCTGAGTAATAACCACCACAGCCGCAGCGCTAACAACAAAATTGTGGCACGCACTATGATTGCCAGTTGACTCGCGAGGCGAATCGCGAGAGGCGTCTGAAGCAGAAATGTGTGCAGACACAACATTATATAAAGTTATAGTAAGCTTGCGCACTGCAGCGATAGTTCCTCCACTCAAGTATTAGAGCTGTCGCGACGCCAACAGCCACTGTCATAGCTCACGAAAAACTACCGTCGCATGCGAGGTCATCGCTTATTTCTCTCGCAAGACCCGCGTTGTAACGTACGTATACACTGCTAGGACGGTCGTTACCGCATCAAAAACCTTGTCATTGAAGGGCCAGTGGTGTACTGTATCCATGGCTAACGGTCACACTTGTGGTACGCACGTAAAAAAGAATATAAGCAAACGTTAAGACGAAGCAACTAAACGAGGTCGACGTGACCACAGAACACCTACCACGACGGAGACAAAGTTTGGTCCGCATGCTGCGCCCTCTCCAAGTAACAAGAAGAAAAAGAAACGTGACCTCCGAAATGGCTAACGCGCGGCAAGTGTTTGCACTCTCGAAGGCTTCAAGAAAAAAAAAAGTAACTGTGGCAGTGGTCAACAGATAGCGCAGCGTTCGGAATGCCGTGGGCAACTATGCAAGGTTTGGGGGTATCCGCCTTCGTGAAAACCTGATAAGCTCTAGTAATTATTCCGTTCATTATTGTGCAACCATTGACAAACTCGCGTTTGTCTTAGCATCAGATACAAAATATTTACGTGTGCGCATGTTGTGGTATTGATACGAAACGTAAAAAAGTGTAAGAAAACCTACCTGTAACCTGTGCCACTATAGTCAGTCGAAATTCACCGCTATATAAGCTGGCGCGCTTTAATAGTATGGTGTGAGTAAACACGTCGTAGTGTGATTCGTTGCTGTGAGTGGTTGATTGTGCTCTTGTTGCGTACTTGTTAGCGTATATGATAGCGTATATTTGTTGCGTACTACATGTGCAGTATGTGTCCATGCGTGAATGTGTAGTTATATGCATTGCACCAGCGCATATTTAGGCTTCCGGTGTCAGTGACAGTAATCCTCAATGGGCTGTGACGTAAGAAGTCCTGAATGGGCTGAGGCGTAAACAATCCGCAGGGAAGCCGTGAAAGTGGGTATGACAACGTACGTCGCGGCAGGCAACATTTTTTTAGTTTTGTTCAGTCCCTCTAGATGGCGCCAGCTACTATCTACTTCACGGTTATGACGCTCTCACACCTCCAGCTACTTATATAACGTTGAACATCGTCTATCAAAGCTGCAATACTGAGTCGGAATGGTTTCGCTGCGATCGAGTCTACGGTTTGGAGGCACATCTCGTGACCCGTGGACCCGTAAACGCATGGATAACCTCGCTACACTATGTGAATCTGCGATAAATAAATACAGCATGCCTAGCATGCACTCTTCAGGTGAGGGCTCTGCAGTATATATCCGTGTCTATCGGAGTGAACGTGGCTTCGCTGACCGAACGAAACGTACTTGCTCCGTCGTTCTCTTTCGCGATGTGTTCACCGCCACAGGTTCGTCTGCTTGTTTTTATAATAATTTCGTGCAATATCAAGCTCAGCGGGACCGTTTTTTGTAACTTTCAGTGCCGTGTACTCCTTATCAGTCGAGAATCGTTGCATTTGCTAAGCCTACTCGCTTCGCCGGGGGGGCAGCCATGTTGATTTTCATAAGGAGGAACGTGTTTCTCCGTGGATGAGGGAGCAACGTTTCTCTATTTAAATACGAACATTGGGGACATCGCCGTTTCTCCCTAGATGGAGAGAACGTCACTCCATTTTTTTCAAGAGTGTAGAGTGGAGAACTTACGATACCATGCTGAAAAATGCTTTACCGCTACGAATCTGCGTAAGTTCACAACCTAAAGAATACCTAGCTCAAGTAGAAACAGATTATTCATTAAAGCAGCACTCGCTTTTGCTAGGTTCACGATATCATGCGTCCGCAGCACGGTAATGAGAAACTGTACAGACGAGTCTAATTGTATGAGTACGGAACACTCTATAATGAGATATAATCTAGATTTAAAAAAAATGTAAAGAGGGTGTAGAATAGCGGAGCCTAAAGTACGAAAGACATGGCGGCGAGGCTTCAGAAGCGTCACTTGAAAAACGCTGATAAGCTATACACTTCCATATTTCCTAATAAACATCAAGTGGTGGTAATGACAACACCTAGATTTTTACGTTCCAAAACCACGATACGATTATGAAAGACGCCGCAGTAGACGGCCCCGGATTTTCGACCGTGTGATGCTCTTCAACGCGGACAGATATCGCACAGCACACGGGCTTCTACCATTTCGCCTCCATCAAAAAAGTGCGACCGCTGTGGCCAGGATCGAACTGACGACCTTGAGGTTTGCAGCCCAGCGCCATACCCGCTGTTCCACCGTAACGGAAATTGGACGATCATACAGGTACCCGTGCACGAGCGAAGCACAAATTGCAAGAACACAATACGTCTTTTAGAGGGA
This sequence comes from Rhipicephalus microplus, assembly GCF_043290135.1. Classification (NCBI taxonomy): domain Eukaryota; kingdom Metazoa; phylum Arthropoda; class Arachnida; order Ixodida; family Ixodidae; genus Rhipicephalus; species Rhipicephalus microplus. The sequence continues at coordinate 7,143,516 of NC_134709.1, read as the reverse complement.
GCCTGGAAAGCAATTTGGCTATTCATTGCCGCAGTTACATGGAATGGAAATCTTGCAAGGCGCTGTTTTATCAAACGACCATTTTAGGTAGGGGAAGGTCTGGATATGAGCTGGAGATTTGAGAAGCACTTCAAATTGTAAATCATAAAGATAACTGTGTCAGTGATACGTCCTTGTCTCGGGCGTAAAAGAAGGTGCCTACCTAGCAGAAATATAAGCTTTAACGTCTCGTTTCGTGGGAAGTCACGGAATGCGCATGCGTGAGAAGTCTTGTGCGGCTTTGTTACTTAAAGCACAGCTGAAAGTCCAACGTTAGTCCGCGTGTCTGTGGTTATAAAAAGGAACAGAAGAGAAAAGTGAGTCCCGTAACTGTCTGCCTCTGGTGCGACACCTCAACAGTATAGCTCACAAGGGATGGTGGTAAGGAGGAATTAAAAGGATGTGATTAAAGGTATGTATATGTATACAGAGAGATGCGCAGGGACAGCGAGCGACGACGGAAGTAAAGAGAACATAGGAAAGATGAAACACGGTCGCAGGAGTCTGAGGACGAGGCACCACTGGCGAGAGCTCTTGTCAGCAACAGGAGATGGCGCAAGGCTAATCCAGTCGGCCAGGGCTACGCTGTCCTCGTCGTCGGGGACCGGCGTCAGGAGGTGGCGTAGTACCAACCCAGTCGGCCAGAGCTGGACTGTCGTCGGAGATCGCGAGGGCACAACCGGTCGGCACGGAATCCAGCCAGCGAGTCGCCCCATGCGCACCGCCTTCTTCTTGTGTACCTGTTTGTGTGTATTCGCTCGTGTCCCCTCTTCGAAGGCCACGATAACGTTTCCCTGAAAGGGGCTGAACCTGCGACCGCTGAATAACGCGTCTGACGCTCTTCGTTATCGGACGGCTATTTGGAGGTGGCAGCAGGTTCGGTTGTCTTTTCGTGAACAAGCATTGTGAACAAAGCCCACGTTCTGCGTGCCCAAACATGTCATGCATTTTTTTCTATTCCTCTTGTGGTCGGCGTCGTCGTCTTTTTATAGCATCTTTTCGTCCACTTTTCTTTTTTCACATTTACATTACAAATACTACATACTAATAGCATTCTCTATAGGCTCCTTGCGATCACCGTCTGTTAGCATTCATCATTATTAGGACACAAACAATAAAAAACAAGCCCTTAAATTTCCACGTCTTCCATTTCTAAAACTGAGTTACATAAGTGACGAGTGAGGACTCGGCGAAAGAGGAAGCCCTTTTGTTTTCTTACATTTCCCCCTCGCGACCAACACACTCGCAATGGAAAAAATCGACCTTGCACAGGCTACAGATTGAGAACGATGAGGCGGGCATTCGAAAATGACAGGCCGGGCAAAAAAAAAAAAAAGAGATGACGTATGACCATCTGCTGGGTTCGCCAGGACAAATCTAACACGACGTTTCGTTGTCAAACTTAGCACTAATCCTCATTGCTGCGCGGGCAGAGTACACCCCTTCGTCACCCTACTCGCACCTCAGACCACTCATTTTTCACAGTGACGTGGAGGGCTGCCACACCATCTAATAACGAAATCCCGGTTACAATGTTCTCGCGTCTCCCGGATGTACGCATACAGCTGTTAGAGTAAAAGCAAAAACGGGTGGGGGTAGGAGAGGCACAAGCCATGGTTAGTGAAAAAATGCACACAAGCGGACACGTTAGCATACGAACGCAGAAGCACACACGCACGCACACATGGTCAGAGAGCAACGAATGAAGATAAAAAAATGGGGGGTGCCATGCGCAGCAATTAGGTAAATGGAAAGCCCTTGCTCACCTTGGCGGTTCTGAGAGCAGCCGCCTCTTTATAGAAAAAAAATTCGTGAGTTTACGTCGCGCACTTCCTTATTGATGTTTTTCATTCATTTCTTTTTGGCGTTCCTTTCCATTTTATTCGTTTCTCATATTCTTTGAGTGCCAATGGCAGATGAGCAACATGACAATTTTTCAGTGGACTCGTAAACAAATTCACGTAGTTAAAGAGACAATATTAAAAATATCACCACTTGCTTTAGTTGGCGCAAGGCTGGGACTTGCAGCGTAGTTGGCGTTCAACATAGCTTCTTCAAGGTTTCTGTTTGAAATGCTACGTCTGGGTATTGCCAGCATGTAGCAAGTATGGCTATGTTAACTTTTCTTGCTACGGTTTTGGTCTGTTTCCCACACTACGCGCGTGACACACGAATCTGGCGGGAAAATGTGACATCGCTAGCTGTTACGGGATTTTGCGTGATTTTATTCACGCGACTAGTTGTCGCTTGTTTTATGGCAGGAACATGTCACGTGGCCAGGAGTAATGTGATGTCACGCGTTCTCAGTCACGCGACTGTAGTTGTTACGTTACGTTTCGTCATTTTAGTCCCGTGGCTAGCTGTTACTGCAGGTATTAGTGGGAACATGTGTCGTCACTGGTGCTACGTGGTTCCGGCGGGAATATGTCACGTGACTCGGTTTTGCGTAATGTACTTCAGCAGAACAGATAGTAGTGCTAGTTGCCTATCCGTGAGCACTAGAAGAGCAAGCGCTAAAAAAGCAAGAGCACAAAGATAAAGGGCGCTCCATGTCGCACACCCAAAAAAGTGTGTATTTTTTCATACGTTCATTGCTTTGTGGCGACAATCATCATCTTGAGTGAAAGAGAAACGTACTTTCTTTCGTTTATTGGGTATAAAAATGCTTAAGCATTTCATACCAAGAACAAGTGGAAAGGGTCTGACGAGGCGAGAAAGTCGAACCAACCCGAATGTCACAAAAGCAAGTGTGATCGTCCCCCTGCCATGCAATCAAACTATATACGCACCGACACAGAGTCACAATTCACGTGGTCTCACGAAAGTTCCAATTAAAAAGTAAGGCATTGGAATACTTCCGTTTTCGCCAGCCACGCTCGTCGAAGCAGTTGAAGAATAAGGAGCAAAGGAAAAAAAAAATGAATGCTCAAGTGACGCCAAACCAAGCGGGGGATTCTGCAAACGGCGTCACGGCAAAAACGGAAGCGATGCGAGCAAGCGTCGCAAACAAGGTTACGCACGCATCCCTGCATCGGCTATTAGGGCGGGGGACCCTCCGCGCCGTGGAGTGGTAAGGAGGCCGAGCAATATGAGGCTCTTGCACTGATCAGCTTATACCACGTTTTCACCGACCCGACCTCGCTGCGAAGTCAGAGGTGCAATAATCAGGCTTGTCGGGGGCAGGGCAAAGAGTAAAAAAGGAGGAGTGGGCGGATTCTGCGTGCATGCTGGGTAGTACAGAAGCCGAGTTCTATGAAGCAACTACAGCAAAAAGCCTGACGACTTACAACGCGCGACGAAGACAACGGAGATGTTAACAGCAGGATATCAGAGAGAGAAAAAAACCCGTACAATGAAGGAAACTTCGAAAATAAAAACGACGAAGAAAGCATAGAAAAACAAAGCGAGTGCGAGAAGGGAAGGAGGGAGGATCGCGTGCGGAAATTGCTGTCATTCCCCGTCGTTCCACAAAGCGCAAGGCTATAGCCTGCAAAAGCTGGAGCAGATGCACGAACGCCTTTACCCTTTCACCCCTTTTTTATCTCGACGTTGCGATCACACACTCTCTCTCTCTCCTAAATTTCTCGGCGGACCTCTCTCCCTCCTTGCCGTTGCTTTCCATTTCCTCAATCTTCGTCATGTGGGATTCCCGCTTTTCACTTACACGTTTAGCGCCAGAAAAAAAAAAGCAGAACTATCGTTACGCGTCACCTCAATCACCTTCCTCGCTTCTAAAGGTTCGCTGCTTCAAGTATTTCTTCTTTCTTTTTCCCGCTTACTGAACGCACCTATGCATGCCCGAAAGCGGCGTGCGATCTAAATTTCTTTTACTGCGCACCATTTCATCTAAAAAGCTTCGATTACATTCTACCTCTCCTCCATTCAATAAGAATAAACGAAATCGATATCGCAGCGTCGCTTCCTCAACAGCAAATTCAAATCCACTGTGACACGACCTCCGAAAACGCGGGAGAAAAACAGACAACTGCAAGGGTCCCTATTTGAACGGTATGATGAAAAAAGATGCACACAAATAGAATAGAAATACGAAACTGTGTTGCAGCGCATTCATTTCGTCGATTCTGTCGCCCACATCCGCATATTCGACTTCGGTGCAAGCGAGTGCAACAAGGTGAAACAAAAGTGGAGCGCCTTAGTAAGGAAAAAATATTTTAAAAGGCTGTATTGGGAATATACGTACCGTATGTTTACGAAGCGCATATAATTTCACATTTCAGAGCGCTCGACATTGCGTATGCAACGATACAAATATATACTGTCTCGACGGATAAGCCACACATTGGATTCATTTCTCCCGGTCAACTTGACATATACTTCGTCGTTCGGATTTTCGACGTCAGAGTTGGCGGTATAGTTTTATTTTTATCATACCCAAGAGAGGGCACGTAAGTCTAATAAAGGACATCCCAGCACAATGAACACTCGCAGTTTGTGATGATGCGTGTTTAAAAGTTAAAAGGGCTCTGCAACACTTGTCCTAGCAACCATAGAGTAGTTTCTCAAAGATCTTTACCACACGGCTCAACCGCCGATAATTTTTTTAGAGTCCTCGGAGTACAAGCGATGCCACAGATATTTGTAAGACAATCTAATTTTTTTACCCCTTCTATCACTCCGATGATCGCGCTTGAAGCTAAGCAGGTAGGGATGGCATGGCGGAAAGAAGTTTCGTCGCAGGCGCGTCATAACCTTGAGCACCTAATTTTCTTTATCTGCGAACGGGCGGGTTATTTTCAGTGTGATCACTAGCGCGCGTGCGAGCCCATAACGATCATCTGCGGAGGCCCGCAGAAGGCAATGACGATCACCTGGGGAAGCATCAGCTCACGATGCTCAGGTTAGCAACGGCCGCGAATTTGGGTATACGGCGTGGCCAGATGGGTCTACGAGATCATTTGTAGAAAGAAGGAAGAACAGCGTTTATAGTTGACATTAAGAATACACTGTAAATTCGAGGCCGCGTTCTGTGTTATGATGTTTGGCTCACGTGTTCTCCCAGTGTCGACTACCAATTTGGCAGCGTTTTTAGAGCACGCTGAAAAAATATTGGCAGGGCCCCTTTAAGGCATTATCAATATTCGTTATTGTTTGAAAACGGGAAATACATGAGTTCTACGCTATTTATTCTGCTTGATTCGGATAAACAGCTCAGAAAGTGGCGGCAAAAACTCCGTATAGGCAAACAGAACCATAACCATCAGCCTGACTACGTGCACTGCAGGGCACAGGTATCTCCCGTGTCCCGCCAATCAAACTGTTCCTGTGCTTGCCGCTGCAACGTTACAACCACAAACCTCCTACTCTCATCAGCACACCTAACATTCTGTCTTTTCTTTGCGCATTTGACTTCTCTGGTAACCCACTCAGTTACCATTAATGACCAGCGGTTTTACTGCCCACAGGCTACGAGCTCTGCCCATGTCCATTTCGTTTTGATTCCAAGTACGGTATTCTTAACTCCGGTTTCTTCCCTGACCTATTTTGCTCTCTTCTCGTCTCTTAAGGTTACATCTGTCACTTTCCTTTCTGTATCGGGCTGGCAAAGACAACAGCAGGATATGAAAAATACAAAAGATAAAAAACGACACGTTTATGTCTTTGAAGGAATACAAAATTCTGCGCAAAGAATAAAAGTAGGGGCGAGACTTTTGAAGAAGTTGCAACGAGTTTCGAAACATCGAGTGTCAATTATCCATGGTCAAAATAGAAAGAAATTACAACGCCATACCTCGTCTTATAAAAAAAATAACAAAGGCAAAATCTTTGTTGACCTTCTAGTCAGTTTTTAAGACCTTGAACAAACCTTGTTGTGAAATCAGTAAACTTTTAGGACCCACTTGTTGAAGAAGCAAACGAACAGTTGCCTAGCTGTGCTTATAAAACTCGGATTTTTTTATGTTTCTTTGATGAATGTTAAAAGTCACGACGTTGCACCTGCGCCATTTTCCAAAGCAGTCGGTCATTTTGTTTTACAGCTTTTGCAAGAAAGGCTTCGGTGCCCGTCGGAGCACAACTGTCCAGAGCATACACGGGAGAAGGAATCATCTTAAGGACGGAACATTTATTGGGGACGAGGACGAATCTCGGAAATACAATCGCGCAACGAGATCAATCAAAAACAAAAGACAGCCACAGTGAAAGGATCGCGATAACGTAAACACACAGGACGCATTGATTAGACCATTTCTTTCATGAGAGTTTTAGACTGCCCGCAACCTTTTTTAAGTTTGCGCACCGGATACCGCAACCGCAAACATGAGATGCCGGATAGGTGGTGCCATCCAGCGGGCTGGAGATGAACCAAGGAAGCACAAAACTGTTATTGCAGAGACCTAGTGCATTCTACATGCCTGGTGGTGTGAATTCGAAGCAGTAACCTAAAAGTGACCGAGTTGACATCAAAAAGCTTCTTTGCTGTAAGGAGACTAGGGGAAACACAAACGAAGCCATAATTGTGGCTGCACAAAGCGTTGGAAGATTCTGGCCCCATGGACAGATATTCTATCAACACCTTTGCGTATACCGGAATACTAGACGAGCTAAAACGCTCTATATATTAGCATAAACATAACGCCACGACCGAATGAATAATTTTTCTTACAAAGTATGGTCACACAGCAGTGCACCTTAAAAGTACACGCACGATGAAAGTAAAACATATGAAGAAACAAAGTCAAGATAATATTAATAATAATAAAAAGATCACAGGGCGCAGTATTCATTCCCCTAAGACGACTCGCGGCGAAACCAGTCTGGTGTGACTATTTCGGTGCACAATGTTGCAGGTAGACAATGTTTTCCCTCGTAAAAAAGAAAATGACGAAACTTCTTGTAGTATTTTCATTCGCTCCTAGTAATAATGATAAAACACTTTCCCATAGGGAAGTTCGTCATTAGACTACAACTGTGCACACTGTATAGACGAGCACTTGCAACTTTTTATCATCAGTTAATTGAATTACTACTATTATTTATTGATTATTTAGGTCTAATAGTCATGGCGCTCGAATGCTAACCCAAAAAGGTCGCGGGCCGGCTGCGGCGGACGCGTTTTCGATCGAGGTGAAAATGTTCGAGGCCCATGTACTTAGATTTAAGTGCACGTTAAAGAACTCCAGGTGGTCGAAATTTCCGCAGCCCCCCACAACGGCGTCTCTCGTAATCATGCGGTGGTTTTAGGACAATAGACCCCAACATTTAAGGAATGATGTTGCATTAAACCACCTTGTTGAAAGTTCGCGCACGTGTTGTGTCCTCCTTTTCTGCTGTAGTGTTACCTCGCGCTGAATATCACTTCACGCCCCATACACTTTACCTGATTGGTGAAAGCGGATACCCCCTTTAGTAGACGGCGCGTTATTTCAAGGAAATACCATAAGGGCAAAATAAGCACGCCACTCACGCGCAATTAGTGACAATCTAGAGGTATGATTTGATTGTAATAAACCATATGGAGTGACAATTACCAAACTACATTTTTATTCATCTGTAAAAAAGCAAAAAAGGAAAAAAAACAAACCAAGGACACGAAGGTGAGAAGAGAAAATGCACACCCGACGAATCAATATTAACGAATTTGTACGGCAGCTTCGCCGCCAGAATGGAACCAGGAATACAGGGTGACACTAACTAGCAGCAATGATTGGGCTATCACGAACGAATCGCGCATTGAAGCGACGCCCAAAAAGCTGAAATAAAATAGCGACTTGAAAAGCATCGCTCCCGTATGAAATGCATGAGGCCGACAAAAATAGGAACACAGCTGAGGCGCAGCGAAAGGAGCGAAGAAAAGTGCGCGAGGGCGTCTTGAGAAACTGGCGTCCGCGCCACTAAGCACGGATGCGGTAATACTCAAGACGCCGGCACCGCAAATAGGACGCAGCGTTGTTAACGCCACGGCTAAAGGCAGTCGTGACGAACGCCTAGCGAATTCCGATTGCAGATCACGAAGTTGTCGCGCTAGCGGCACCTTCCACCACGACTGCATGGATTTAGTGCGGCAGTGCAGACACAGGCAACGCCAAGACGCAGCCGGTCACACGCAAAGTGCAGGGAACAACGTTAGAACAAGCGAAAAGAAACAAGAAAACAGCAGGTTTTTATCTTAGCAGTTAACCGAACATAAAAGAAAAGAAGATCCGTAAAGATGCGGTACGACGACGGCAATACAAAGAAAGCGATAAATATCGGGCTCAGAAGGGATGGCTGCTAAGAGAGCCGAGGGGCGTGTCAGAGACGTTCCAGAAAGCGAGATCGGTCCGAGGCAGAAAGTTCCGGAGCAGTATGAAGCTTCAGCTAAAGCTGGGTACGCCAGGAAAAACTACACCACACGAAATAACAGCGAGCTGAGTTCCAAAAAAGAAGCAGAAACAAGAAGCGCATACAAACAAACAAAAAAGGACTTGGTGGATCTCACTTTATACGACAGAAGAAGAAAAAAGACAAATAGGAACATGTCCGGAAAGCTGGGAGAGGTTAGCTGGAATATAGGGATGAAAGGAGTGAGGGAGGGGGAAGTGACATCTATACACTGCTCACGGTTCCGCGTACAGAGCAACAACCCGCGCGCGGCTGTCCAGTTCAGTAGAGTGCAGAGAAACGGAGGGGAAAAAACAGAAACGATTGAAAAACGACTAGGAAGAAGGAAGAAGAATGCGGGCGGAAGAAGAGGACAGCGCAGTGGCCGACAGTGCTTCCCACTGGCCAGAACATCAAAGTGACCTGACTAAAAAAAATCGAACAAACAAAAAAAGTAATGAGGAAGACGCAACGAGAAGGATCAAATCTCGCCCGTTCGCGCCACAGACGAAGTCCGTTATTTCGGCCTCCTGCCGCAGTTTGGACATCCTGCGCACGAAAAGCTGCCCGAAGGTTCGTACAAACATCCACAGGACAAGACTGACGCCACTGTCACTGCCATCTGTCGACGCAGAAATTCATGCCAGAAACCAAGTGAAATGAAGTAACCAAAAATAGCTAAGCAACGAGACGGCGGGTGTCGAACTCTTTTTCTGCCTGTTGGCGTCACGGAGCACATGATCTGACAACAACAGGCTAATAGCACTCAGGGAGCTAATGCTTGGAAAAAAAAAAAAAACGTTGTCAACGCGGTAATCGTGTGCACGCAATTTCATGTGCTCACTCATACAAACATGTTTACATGAAAACCACTCCGCATATCGCTTCCCTAGGCACGCTCTGAAACTGCAACTGTAACTGGCGCTATAAAAGCATCTAAAGAAAATCACCACATATCCACGGAGTGAATGATGATGAGTGGGGCGAAGCGTCATCAGCCCGCCCGTGCTTCCGTCCATCCATTCGTTCTTGCTTCCGTCCAACCGCGCGACCATCCGTCCGTGCGTCGACGCGTCCATCCATCCGTCTGCTGGTATGTATGTCCATCCGTCCGTCCATGCGTCCTTCCGTGCGTCCATCTAGTGAACACTTCTCGTACTGCCATCTTCCATCTTGCATGCCCTGTGGCACATACCAGCGCTAGAGCGGGTATGTGCCACCGGTGGCTACCCACTACTACATACATCAGAGGATGTACAGACACACGCCTTAAGGAGCTCGCCGTTAAAAAAAAAAAAACTAACCATCGCGGGCACCAGCCCACAAGGTATCTAGCTGTGATAAGTGGGTTGTTACACTTATCCAGAGAAAACACGTTGTAAAATTTTTCTGTCAGTACTCCCTTGAAAGGGTACTGCAACACTTTGCCAACTAACCCTCGAGTGCTTTCATGAAGGTAGTGTACTGCTTCACAAATAGCGCACCACAAAATTTTTTTAAATAAGTTAAGTACATGCGAAATGGACGATTTGCCGCACGCTGCAATTGCTCTCTTACCCCGCACCAACGAGCGCACCGGAAACTAAGCACCCATCGATTGCACGGAGAGAAATTCAATAAGCGACGTCCATGCGAAGCCATGTCAGGAAAATCGATAGCAATTCAAGGACAGAATACGTCGTGCTTATTCTGACCTTGAAACGTGAGGCGCTGTTGCAAGTTACCCCATATTTAAAGGCTTTTCTATCTACGATAGATTTCTTTAGCCTATCTTTTCAGCCAGAGTTCACAAGTGGAAAAGAATCGCTTTTCTCTTTGACGATGTAAAACCTACCGACAAATATTCTATTTGTGAATCTCTACGCTGCACGCGCCCAGACAATACCGGCCCAGAAATGGGACCTTCAAGCCATCACCAATGTAGGTTTTTTTTTTTCGGCCCCACCACGGCGGTCTAGTGGCTAAGGTACACGGCTGCTGACCCGCAGGTCGCGGGATCAAATCCCGGCTGTGGCGGCTGCATTTCCGATGGAGGCGGAAATGGTGTAGGCCCGTGTACTCAGATTTGGGTGCACGTTAAAGAACCCCAGGTGGTCGAAATTTCCGGAGCCCTCCACTACGGCGTCTCTCATAATCATATGGTGGTTTTGGGACGTTAAACCCCACAAATCAATCTATCAATTTTTTTATTTCGACAGACTCACTGCAACATCTTTGTTTATTTGTCTACCAGTTTGTTGCAGTACACTGTCCAACAACTGGGAAGAAGGACTAGGAAAATTGCGCGCGCGTCATATTTTACGAGCAGCTAGGCGGCTGCACCAGTTTTCGCAAAACGTGAGTGCGCATAACATGCGCCTAGAATACTAAAATACTTCAAACTCCTTCGTCCGCGCACGCATTATGTGACACGGAACACGAGCAAGGACGTGCAGAGACTGCAAGGACCACTGAGCAGAGCGTGCGGTTACTGCCATACATTATATACTAGTACATTTTCACATTGCACTTTACCACGCGAAATCGTCGCAAATGTCACCAACTCGAAAGTGGTGACTGATGCGTCATTCTATGATTTACCAGCGCGAGGAAATCTTACAACGAAAAAGCACGCGCGCGCGCGCGCCCGTGTGTGTGAGTTGTGTGGTTATCAGCGTATAAATCATAATTCTGAACCTCATCCCACCACACGAAGTAGAATTTCAAGCGCCTATCCAGGATGCCATCTCCGACGTTGCATATATATATATATATATATATATATATATATATATATATATATATATATATACGGTAGAAAAAGAGGTCGACAAACGTGTGAAAAAACTAGTTTTACTAACGTTTCGGCAGGCCCACCAGCCGAAACGTTAGTAAAACTAGTGTTTTTTCGCACGTTTGTCGACCTCTTTTTCTACCGCATTTTTCACCGGATCCGTTGAATTTCACCCCACCATATATATATATATATATATATATATATATATATATATATATATATATATATATATATATATATATATATATATATATATATATTGTTAAGCGGTTTATTGACGGACACTCAGCGATGATTCACGACAGCGACAGTCAATGCGGGGATCGACTCTCTGCACGAGCTGCTCTTCTTCTTAAGAAAAGGGCGACCCACTAGAAGGCGCTGAAGAGGATGACCCACTGTTCAAAGGCTTTACCACAACTACCCCGGGTACGAAAAGGGAGCCGCCTGGCGACCTAACAGCTGGTTACAATGAGCGGGTCATGGTAGGCCTTGAGGCGCTCCACGTTAACAATGTCGCGTCCTCGACGACGCATGTCCGAAGATTGTTCGATGGGTTCAATCAAGTAGTTGACTGGGGAAGTGCATTTGACGACACGGTAGGGGCCTTCGTATTTAGGCAATAGTTTTGAAGATAGGCCAGTTGCAGTAGTAGGGATCGAGAGCCAGACGAGCGCTCCAGGGAGGAATGTGGGTGCAGTAGTACTGGCGTCAGCGCGAATGCTTTTTTGCCGCTCTTGATCATGCGCAGTAAAGGTCTTTGCAAGCTTTCGACATTCTTCAGCAAGCTTGGCTGTAGCAGAAATAGGTGCCCACTCAGACGGATCTGGCCTGTACGGAAGTATCGTGTCGATGGTGTGTGACGGGTGCCTTCCATATAATAAAAAGAAAGGTGAAAAGCCAGTAGTGCTCTGAGGGGCGGTATTATATGCGTAGGTGACGAAGGGTAGAATGGAATCCCAATTTGTGTGATCGGCGGCGACGTACTTGGAGAGCATGTCACCGAGCGTACGGTTGAAGCGTTCAGTGAGACCATTCGTCTGCGGGTGGTAAGCGGCAGTTTTGCGGTGAACAACGTTGCACTCTTTGAGAATGGCTTGAACGACTTCAGACAGGAAGACACGGCCTCGGTCACTGAGCAGTTCCTGGGGTGGGCCGTGTCGCAGAATGAATCGTTGGAGCAGAAAGGAAGCCACATCGCTCGCTGTAGCCGCGGAAAGAGCGGCCGTTTCGGCGTATCGCGTGAGGTGGTCCACAGCAACAATGGCCCAGCGGTTACCAGCCGACGTTAGTGGAAGTGGCCCATACAAATCGATGCCAACACGCACAAACGGCCTGGCAGGGCAAGGTAGAGGTTGCAGACCTACCGGCGACAGGTGCGTTGAAGTTTTGCGGCGCTGACATTCTATGCAGGAGCGAACGAATTTCTGCACGTAGCGGTACATGCCGCGCCAAAAGTACCGTTGGCGAATGCGGTGGTAAGCCTTCGATACCCCGGAGTGCGCACACTGCGGATCAGAATGAAAGAATTCGCATATGTCAGAGCGCAGACTGCGAGGTATGACTAGTAGCCACTGGCGGCCGTCACCGTTGTAATTGCGTCGATGGAGGAGGTCGTCGCTAACGGCGAAATGGTGGGCTTGACGACGCAACGCGCGAGTGGATGGAGTGGATGGATCAGTCAGCAAGTCTATCAGTGAGGCAATCCATTGATCCTTGCGCTGTTCAGTAGCAATAGCATGAATGCTAATCGAAGAAATGGCAAGGTGAGACACTGAGTTGTTGGCATTGTCGTCAGGCAAGGGAGAGCGCGACAGGGCGTCGGCGTCAGCATGTTGCCTTCCATTGCGGTACAGCACGCGGATGTCATAGTCTTGCAGGCAAAGTGCCCACCGGGCGAGACGGCCTGAGGGATCTTTCAATGACGACAACCAGCATAGTGCGTGGTGGTCGGTGACGACATCAAATGGGCGACCATACAAATAAGGTCGGAACTTTGCAAGGGCCCAGACGATTGCCAAACATTCTTTCTCGGTGACTGTGTAATTAGTCTCGGCTTTAGTAAGCGTACGGCTCACGTACGCCACGACATATTCCGGGAACCCTGGTTTGCGCTGCGCAAGGACAGCGCCGAGGCCGATACCACTGGCATCCGTGTGTACCTCTGTAGGGGCCGTAGGGTCGTAGTGGCGGAGTATGGGAGGCGACGTCAACAAACGACGAAGTGTTCTGAAAGCGTCGTCGCACTGTGATGACCACGAATGGAGAGGCCCGTTACTTCCGAGAAGCTTCGTCAGCGGCAATATGATAGTCGCGAAGTTTCGAATGAAGCGCCGAAAGTAGGAACACAGTCCTGCGAAACTGCGCAGTTCCTTCACGGATGTCGGCTTGGGGAACTCGGTCACGGCCCGAAGCTTGGTTGGATCAGGGAGAATCCCGTCCTTGGACACAACGTAGCCGAGGATTGTCAGCTGCCGAGCTGCAAATTGGCACTTCTTTAGGTTCAGTTGCAGACTGGCGTTTCTCAGACGCGTTAAAACATGCCGAAGGCGTTGAAGGTGCGTCGAGAAGTCAGGAGCGAAAACGACGACGTCATCGAGGTAGCACAGGCACGTGTGCCATTTCAGGTCACGCAGAACTGTATCCATCATGCGCTCAAAGGTGGCGGCATTGCACAGCCCAAACGGCATAACGTTAAACTCGTACAAGCCGTCGGGGGTGACAAAAGCGGTCTTTGGTCGAGCGTCCTCAGCCATAGGTACATGCCAGTACCCTGAGCGCAAATCGAGTGATGAAAAGAATTCTGCTCCTTGCAGGCTGTCAATCGCGTCATCTACCCGCGGTAGTGGATACACGTCCTTACGAGTGATCTTGTTGAGGCGTCGGTAGTCCACACAGAACCGCACAGAACCGTCCTTCTTCGTGACGAGAACGACAGGAGATGCCCAGGGGATGCTAGAGGGGCGAATAACATCGCGGCGAAGCATGTCGTCGACTTGCTCGTTGATTACACGGCGTTCTGTGGGAGATACGCGATATGGACGTTGCCGCAGCGGTGGCTGTGCGCCTGTGTCGATGCGATGCGTAACGGTGGATGTGCGGCCGAGAGAAGGTTGAGCGATATCGAAAGAAGAGCGGAATTCTTCCAACAGGCCCAAAAGCTGGGAACGCTGGCCCTGCGTAGGGTCGTCGGGTATGCAGGGACCGAATATATCATCGGATGATGAAGCAGAAGTCGAAACAGCACCAGGCGTACAGGAACTTGGGCAGTGCATGTCATCGGGTTGATCCATAACTTGCGCGTCTTCGATGGGTTCCACGCTGCCGAGACATTCTCCTTGCACCAACGTAACGCTGTACGGAGATGAGTTCACAACAAAAATAGTGGTGCTGCCGTGAGTGAGTTGCACGCTCGCGAAAGGAACCAGCAAGCTTTTTCTTATGAAAACACGATGAGATGGCGAGAGGAGTGCAGCGGTGTCAGAAAGGCTTGCGCAGTAGAGCGACACCGCAACGGACGAGTTTGCAGGCACTTTAGTGTCGTCTCTGACGAGTAACTTGCTTGCAGCGGATGGACTGTCGGCCGGCGTCAAAGAAGAGAAGGGCGCGAGTTCTATTTCTGCTGGTGCGCAATGAATGACGGCGTCTTGGCGGGAGAGAAAATCCCATCCTAGGATGACGTCGTGAGAGCATGAAGAAATTATGATGAATTCGACCGCATACATCACGTCCTGAATCATAAGGCGGGCTGTGCACATCGCTGCAGGGTGAATGCTTTGGGCGCTGGCTGTACGGAGGGAGAGCCCGCAAAGCGGCGTGGTCACTTTGCGCAGTAATCGGCAAAGTTTTTTGTCCATCACGGATACGGCGGCTCCAGTATCTACAAGGGCAGATGCACGAACGCCATCCACAAGCACGTCTATCACGTTCGACGCGCTTTCTTGAGGGCTTCCGCAGTTCGACGGCGTCGCAGCCCTTGCCTCGTGGACTGCGACGACTAGTTTTCCTGGTCGCCCTCGAGTGGACGTGGCCGCATCGGTGACAGTGAGCGACGTCGTGGAGATGGTGAACGGCGGGTAGACGGAACGGGGCGGGACGACGGTGACATAGGCGGCGGTTGGTCATAAGAGCGGCTTGACTGGCTGGGAAAGTTGGAGGCGACCTGCGGTTGCTGCACACGATTGCAATATCGTGCCACATGACCGACGCAACCGCAAGCAAAGCAGATGGGGCGATTATCAGCAGTGCGCCATTGGTTTGCTGGTCGCATCCATGTCGCAGAACGCGATTGGCGAGCCGGCTGCTGATATGAGTGCATGGTAGGCGGCACTCGGGGCACGTGGGTGACGCCGGCTATGTAGGCGAGACAGGTTCTCCAAAGGCCTGGGGCCTCGCGACGGTGTCGGTGTAATTTAGCGGAACAGTGACAGAAATCGGTGGGGGCGGCCTGGCAACAACTTGGGCGTAGCTGAGTGGCACAGATGCAGGAGGTGGCTGGTGGTATTCAGGGACGACCTCCGCGATTTCCCGCTGAATGGCTCGGCGGAGCGGAGGTAGAAGTGTACTTGGTGGCTGTTGAGCTTGTTGTGGGGAAGCAAAAGCCAGTAGAGAGACCTGGCGGGCAACTTCCTCACGCACGAACGACTTGATTTCGGCGAGCAAGGTTGCGTGGTCTGGAACTGCTGACAAGGCCGAGAGATCAGCATCACGTGGTGGCGGGCGACGGGTCATCAAGCGCTGCCGCCGCAGCTCGTCGTAACTTTGGCATAACATGATGACTTCTGCCACAGTGCGGGGGTTCTTTCTAGAAGCATGGTGAAGGCATCGTCGGCGATGCCTTTTAGAACATGCGTGATTTTGTCAGCCTCTGACATGTTCAGGTCGACTTTCTTGCACAAGTCAAGGATGTCCTCGATATAACTTGTGAAGGACTCACCGGTCTGCTGGGCTCGTTCTCGTAAACGCTGTTCAGCTTGCAGCTTACGAACAGCAGGGCGGCCGAACACGTCGACGACAGCGGTTTTAAAAGCGGACCATGTCGGGAAATCAGATGCGTGGTTGTTGTACCACATGCCGGCCACACCCGCGAGATAGAAAAACAGGTTGCCGAGTTTACCTGCCTCGTCCCAATGGTTGGGGACGCTCACGCGTTCGTACATGGCCAGCCAGTCCTCGACGTCGGTGCCATCCGCTCCGGTGAATACAGGAGGGTCGCGGATGCGGGGGACACCGGGACATGGCGGCGACGTAGGAGGAAGCGTTTGCTGGGCGGCGTCTTGGTACATGGTTGGAGGCACGGTACGGGATCGAAGCTCCAAGGGCATCGAATGCTGACCGAAGGTGTTTGAAGGGCACAGCACTCTCAGCACTCTCCACCAAATTGTTAAGCGGTTTATTGACGGACACTCAGCGATGATTCACGACAGCGACAGTCAATGCGGGGATCGACTCTCTGCACGAGCTGCTCTTCTTCTTAAGAAAAGGGCGACCCACTAGAAGGCGCTGAAGAGGATGACCCACTGTTCAAAGGCTTTACCACAATATATATATATATATATATATATATATATATATATATATATATATATATATATATATATATATATATATATATACTCTTAAAAAAATGGAGTGACGTACTCTCCATTTAGGGAGGAACGGCGATGTCCCCAATGTTCGTCTTCAAATAGAGAAACGTTGCTCCCTCATCCACGGAGAAACACGTTCCTCCTTATGAAAATCAACATGGCTGCCCCCCGGCGAAGCGAGTAGGCTTAGCAAATGCAGCGATTCTCGACTGGTAAGGAGTACACGGCACTGAAAGTTACAAAAAAACGGTCCCGCTGAGCTTGATATTGAACGAAATGATTATAAAAACAAGCAGACGAACCTGTGGCGGTGAACACATCGCGAAAGAGAACGATGGAGCAAGTACGTTTCGTTCGGTCAGCGAAGCCACGTTCACTCCGAAAGACACGGTTTCTGCAGAGCCCTCACCTGAAGTAGGGTGGCTAGAATGGGGAGGTGTGATGAGCGGGGCGCCTTTCGCTTGGCGGAGAGGGTCCTTCGGCGCGCCGATGCCGCTAGGGGCGCTGATGGCAGCGGCGCGGGTAGTAAAGTAAAGCCATGCGTACTCTAGTGGCAGTGCATGAATGGCATGCGTGGAAATAAAGTTGTGTTTTTGTGAAAAAGTGTCTGCTAAATTTATGCTGCTGGGAACAATTCTCAAGTCACACGCTTAGCGGTATAGGTAAATTTTGGCGCTCTTAATGCGTGACTCATCTGAGTTAATGTATACATTAACTCAGATGAGTTTTAGCTGCCTATAGGCAGCTAAAACTGCTTCGTTTTTCTGCGGCGAGCAGCGCGCTGCGGCGAGCAGCGCGCGCTCATTCGTACATCGCCTGCGAAAGGCTACCCGCGCCGGTGCGTGCAGCGCCCCAAGCGGCATCGGCGCGCCTTGGGGACCGGTTTCTGCGGCCGCTTTTCACACCTCATATTCTAGCCACCCTACCTGAAGAGTGCATGCTAGGCTTGCTGTATTTATTTCTCGCAGATTCACATAGTGTAGCGACGTTATCCATGTGCTTACGGGTCCGCAGGTCACGAGATGTGCCTCCAAACCGTACACTCGATCGCAGCGAAACCATTCCGAATCCGTAGTGCAGTTTTGATAGATAGATGTTCAACGATATATAAATGGCTGGAGGTGTGAGAGCGTCAAAGCAATGAAGTAGGTGGTAGGTGGCGCCATCTGGAGGGATTGATAAAAGTTAAAAAAAAAGTCAACTGCCGCGACGTTTGTTATTACCCACTATCACGGCTCCCTTGCCGTGATATTTTACGCATCAACCCATTCAAGACCACTTACGGACACCGAGAGCCTATTGTGTGCTGATGCAAGCTATATAGCTACACATGCACACATGGTCACATAGTACACAAATAGTACGCAACAAGTACACTAGCGTATACGCTAACAAGTACGCAACAAGAGCACAATCAACCATTCAAAACCAACGGCTCACACCTCGACGTGTTTACTCACACTCTACTGTGAAAGCGCGCCAGCTTATATAGCGATGAATTTCAACTGACCTGAGTGGCACAGGTTACAAGTAGGTTTTCTTACACTTTTTTCACGTTTTTTATCAATACCACAACGTGCGCACACGTAAATATATTGTATCTGATGCTTAGGTAAACCTTAGTTAATCAATGGTTGCACAGTAATGAACGGAATAATTACTAGAGCTTATCAGGTTTTCACGAAGGCGGATGCCCCAAGCCGTGCTTAGAATGCCCACGGCAATTCGAACGCTGCGCCATCTGTCGACCACTGCCACAGTTACTTTTTTTTTCTTGAAGCCTCTGAGAGTGCAAACACTTGCCACGCGTTAGCCATTTCGGAGGTCCCGTTTTTTTTTCTTCTTACTTGGAGAGGGCGCAGCATGCAGACCAAACTTTGTCTTCGTCGTGGTAGGTGTTCTGTGGTCACGTCGACCTCGTTTAGTTGTTTCGTCTTAACGTTTGCTTATATTCTTTTTACGTGCGTACCACAAGTGTGGCCGTTAACCATGGATATAGTACACCACTAGCCCTTCAATGACAATGTTTTAATGCGGTAACGACCGTCCTAGCAGTGTATACGTACGTTACAACGCGGGTCTTGCGAGATAAATAAGCGATGACCTCGCATCCGACGGTATTTTTTCGTGAGCTATGACAGTGGCTGTTTGCGTCGCGGCAGCTCTCATACTTCAGTGGAGGAACTATCGCTGCAGTGCGCAAGTTTACTATAACGTTATAGAATGTTGTGTTTGCATACTTTTCTGCTTCAGATGCCTCTCGCAATTCGCCTCGCGTGTCAACTTGCAATCATAGCGCGTGCCACAATTTTGTTGTTAGCGCTGTGGCTGCGGTGGTTATTACTCTGGATTCGGAATACTCTTTTCATAGGTGAGTGAGCGTTAGTACTTACTTGCTGTGCACAGCTGTTACTAGAAGTGCATTTTGTGTTGAGTTTCTCGCGACAAAGGAGAATCATTGACGAGAAAGGCACACTGCTCGCGTGCATAATTCCTTCCTACTTCTCAGTGCTGGCATGGGCAATTCAAAACCAATGCGATTGAGAATTTGGTTTAACCTACAGAAGTCATTGGTTCACTTTTCACAAAAGTTTAGTTATGATGATGTTTAAGAAGTTTCTAATGGTTGTAATCTAGTCTGGCGAATAAACGCTCGGTGAAACTTCGCAGCCTGTTTCCCTTTGTGCTTTCACCTGCTGTTGTAGCATAGCCTTATTGGGTGTCGTGTGACTATGCTGGAGGACGCAGGTTCGACTTCCGGCCACTGCGGCCGTATTCGAATGGGGGTAAACTGCAAAGAACATCCATATGGCGGTAGTGGCACGTATAACTCTATCAATTGTATATGATCGTACTTTCACGCATAAACTGTAGAGTGGTATCAGGTTTCCTACAATGTTGAAAAAATAAGTGTGATGCTTTTTTACGTGCCTCGTAGAATTCATGAGTGCTGTTGGTGCCGTGCGAAACTAAAAATGCGTGGGCTTACCAAGTAGGTCGACACCGAAAAAATTCATTATTTTTTTACACTCTAAGGTAATCAATAAAGCAAGACTGCTTGGGAAGCAGAGCTCCTTGTATTCGTGACAAATTGGTAGTATGAAACAACACGAGACACACATGGAAGTGTGCGGAGCATCGTGCAAGTGCCTGACGATAAAAAAGAGAGGCTTTTACTCTACACTAATAAAACAAAAGAAAACGTCACTCCTGCATTGCTTACAACAATTTTAGGTAAAAGCAATCGCTCGCGACTGGCCGCGGCCGGCTATAGGGTTGGCGTGCGCATGCGCGCGAGCAAGACCCCCATGATTGAGGAGTAACTTGAACGCTGAAGGAGAAACGTTGCTCCTTTGGTCCTTGCCGCGAGAGGGCGCGACGGGTAAAGCGCCCGAAAGGGAGGAAGTCGCTGCGCCGAAGGAGGAACGGAGCCCGTTTCTCCATTCTCGCTCCCTTTTTTTTTAGAGTGTATATATATATATATATATATATATATATATATATATATATATATATATATATATATATATATATATATATATATATATATATATATATATATATATATATATATATATATATATATTGCAACGAGCAAGGTTGCGTAAAAACACAGGTTATTATTCGAGAACCGTTAGCCGCAACAAGCTGGTACAGGCAGGAACCCGGCAAGCACGAGCCACACACGGACGTCAACGTCTTCTTTCACGCTGGCACAGAGCTGGCGCCACTATGCTTCGGTACAATATAAATATATATATATATATATATATATATATATATATATATATATATATATATATATATATATATATGTGTGTGTGTGTGTGTGTGTGTGTGTGTGTGTGTGTGTGTGTGTGTGTGTGTGTGTGTGTGTGTGTGTGTGTGTGTGTGTGTGTGTGTGTGTGTGTGTGTGTGTGTGTGTGTGTGTGTGTGTGGAGCCATAACGCACTCGACCTTGCAATGAACTACACGGTAAGCGCAGGGTACCTCCTTGGTTCCTATATTCTTCCCACAAAATTGCTCGTACTAAAAAGCGCGCTCAGAAGCTCGCGGTGAAGAAAATCACAAGAATTCAAAATATAAAATGTGTATTGCAACACTTCGTGAACTAAACAGCAGCCATCATGAGAGCGACGCACTATTCTGGATTCCCAACGTTCAGTTCGAACTCGCACACGAGCAAGAAAGGAATGTAGAGAGCCCCATACCCGAAAACTGCGCGAGGCTCTGCGGAGCTCTAAGTCGAATAAATAAATCAAACGAAACCTTAAAAAACGAGTTTGGTTGTTAGAAATAACCTCAAAAAAGTCGTAGCTTTGCCGCATAGGCGAAGCAATGAACATGATAGCGACAAATGGAAAGGTCACGCGCAGAATGGCAGGCATATCGCAACGTGTCCCGCGTTTCTCCCGCACAAATGACGCACGCAACATACTAAAAGGTACAGATGAATGCGAATAAGCGTCTCAACTGTTACTTCGGCGTTTCTGAAAAGCACGCCCTTTCCGCAAACGGAGACTGTGCAACGATTGCAGTGACCTTTGTGCACCTGATAACACAGAATCTTTCCGGTGAATGTCCAAGGCCAGCCAAGAGCTACGATTGTCCCCACCGCGAGATAAGCGCGCGCGTTAACGTCCACCCTGCTCGCTCTCCGCGGGGCAAAGTATTCGTGGGAGATGAGAGCACGCGCCACCGCGTCGTGACGACGTGGCGACGCGCGCTCATTACGCCATCTTGCTGGTGATGCTCAAAACACGACAGTTTCCACCCTGATGCCCGTCACCAGCGGCAAGTGGTAAATATGAACAGCTTGCCGTTTGAACGTTAAAGGAGGTGCTCCTCCACGGCTCAATGGTTGACGCCTCCCACTCGCGATTCAAAGGTCCAGCGTTCAGTTCCGCGCGCCGGAGTCTTTTTCTGAATTATCTTTCTTTCATGCGTTTTCATATACATAGATAGATATACATATACGGTGAGTGACGGCAACGCGGACGCCGACGTCAGCGGAAAAATCGAGCAGATTGTGTACATATAATTGCGCAATAGAAAATCGCATGACCGAGGGGCATCCCAAGAAGGCTAAGTCCGCCGACTGCCTGAAGGTCACGAGTCGACCTAACACATATGGAGGTGGAAGACAAAAAGCGAGCAATCAGGACTGGGCAGTTCGTGCCTCCTCAAGCCTAAGGAAGTGAACGGAAAGGCTGAGTAGATCTGAAAGATTGAGCGCGAGCCCCACGAAGCGAGGAACGCCCGGGTCACCGCTGTTTATGCAGCGGAGCGAAACTTTGGGCACCGGCGTTTGCAAACCGAGATCTGTGGAGGCACAGTCTACGCTAGCCGAGAGCATCACCAGCTCAAGTATAGGCGGGGGCGAAGCCCAGAATGCGGCCGCGAACACCACTCTGTGTTTTGCATACATTGGAACGGCGGCACCGCCTTGCCTTGATCCTCCTACTGAATGCCCATCTTCGCGCCCCATTGTTCAGCGTAAAAGGAAAGTTGGAGGAGGCTCCGAAAAGTGGGTAAACGGGGCGAGTGAGCCGTGAGAAAAAAAAAAATGAGGCGATACGTCTTTGCGAGTTTCCCACAAACCTGCGAGAACGAACTTTACGACTGAAAGAAAAAACAAACAAAACGTGAGCACCGCGAAGCACTCCTTCATCTTTAGCGGCTTTCACGAAAGATCCACACGCACAATGCAGCATATGCTTTGCCCGACGGATGCAGAATGCTCTGCGGGCGAATGCTATGTGCGCGCTCTTCCAAAAGCTTTGGAGTTCCAAGTTTCGGCTATCTCGTTGCTAAGAAACCTGAAGTGCATTTCTAAACTTTTATAAAAGCTAATCAAACGTAGGAATCGTTTTTGTTTGGCCCACGTGCAATGCAACTGAATGTATGGGCTGTAACCACGACAGCGACAGCACAAACAATAGGCGCCTAAATGGAGACAGAACGTAGCGTGCTACCTTTGTCTAAACCGTTCTTAACGAACAAAAGTGAACGTTCGCATAGAGTACGGAATTCCTATGAGGGCAATATCCCAAGACGAAATTCAGAGCGGGACGACTAACCGTGCTCACACGGAAATGCGTTTGTAGAATTGGCACGACTATGCGAAGGTACGTCATCACGTGATTAAAAACTAGCAGGGTCCCTCGTGCATTCACCTTTTTTATAAAACTACTCACAGGCGGCAGCCATTTTTTCCATCTCAGTCAGTTTGTAAGCAGTGTAGAAGAGCAAGAAGGACGAGCTGTAGCTTCATTTGCCCCACCGCAATTCTCAGTTTTCGTTTTTCTTTTTTTTTTAATTGCACACTCTCCCGTTTTGTTCGCCGCCCATAGGAGGACTCTACAACAGCATTGTGCGGCGTTGCATCACATCACATCGCGCGAGAATTGGTGACACCACGATGGCATTATAAATATTCACGATCCGTGACGTCATGGTGACCTCATACGATGACGTCACCACGTGATGATCACGAATTATCGCGACACCCGTCCCCGACGCCGCGAGACGGTCGCCGGCGGTAGTCGAATATCCCGTCTGATGAGGCATGCAGGGCTCTCGCCTTTACACTACACGTAAGCGATGTCAATCACGTGAAGCAGCACGGAGCACATGCTTCCGAAATTGCCACCTGATCGTTTAGCTAAGTCTTTACAGAACTGTCGTGAAGCGACTGTGGGCTCGGCTCGTGCGCGCAAAAATTGAAATGAAAGGAACTTTCATTACACTGCAGCATAGCGAGTAGGGCTATAGTTGACTAAAGCTCATTTTATCTCACTTCCTTGTTGGTCAAACAGTTAAAGGGATCGTGAACAAAGTTTTTGGTGAAAGTGAGAGCTCATGAAAACAAGTGAAAGAGTGGGTGAGGTCGTGCGCCTTCGTTAGTGCTTAATTACATTTAAAAAAGAAGAAAGAAAGCTTGAGTTTCTTCGCGAGTTGAGCATAGCCAAGTATGTCACCATCAACAAATTAAAATTAACAAGTGTAAAGCAGCAAGTATAAAAGTATATGTGATAAGTATAAAATGCACCAACCAGGTGAGCAACCGAACAACTATATCCCAACTCTTCCCTTTGCTGCAACAGAAGCCACCAGACGTTACCTTCAAGATTCCCGAGTTAATATGTAGCGGATGCTAATCACACGTATGATGATGACATGGAACCACAAAACTTACCTCGCTGTGTGCATAAAGGTAATTGAAAATTTTAATCATTCCAAGACTTTTAGTCCGCTTAGATGTATCGGACAGAACACAGAAAAAGTTAAGACAGTAAACGCGGGTGAACTTCTCTCCTAAGTGCAAACTGAGTCTTGCGCCTACGCAAAATGCAAATGGCATCGAACGGCCAGGCTAATGAGAGATAATAATAATAATAATAATAATAATAATAATAATAATAATAATAATAATAATAATAATAATAATAATAATAATAATAATAATAATAATAATAATAAATACAAACTTTTGCGTGCGAATACCCCGACATGATTATGAGTGAGGCCATAGTGGACGGCTCGGGAAAATTCGACAGTCTGGTGTTATTTAACGTTCGCTGACATCGCACAGTAAACCAATCTCACTGACCAATGGGAGTGCAGAATTAAAGAATGGAGGACATACGCCAGTCCCACTGCAAATTTCCTTAAAATTAAAAAAAAACTGCCACCCCCGGTGGCGCACCGCTTTCCCATCGGCCCTTGAATAAGGCGCCGCCGGTCGAACCAGCTCAGCGAACGGGCCGCACATTTCGGGAGGAAATAAAGTCGTTCGTGTCGCCGGAAAAACGTTGTAGCCATTTCTTGCCCATCCCTTCATTTCCGCTTCCTCTATCTCATTTCTGAATTTTCACCGTTTTCCTCTCTATACTCCGTCGCCGTCGTTTTGCTCCGTCGTCGATCATCGTCGTGAACGGCGACCGCCCGACTCCATCACCGTCTCTGGCCTGCATCTCTCCTGTGCGCAGCGAGTCTATATCGTTGTTCCGCCCCTCGCGTCGCTTCCCGCTCGCTCGGCCCGTGGGCCATTTGTAAGCTGCAAATGCGAGACCCGTGTTTTCCGAGCGGTTCAGTCGCGGTGCGCGCCATATTGCCTCCGGCGGCGCAGGAAACCATCATTGAAACCTTGTCTGCGTTCATGCCTTCTTCGGCCGCCTTGTTCACAAAATGGTTTCCAAACGAGCTCCACGCTTGCGATGCACTTTTGCGCGGGGGAAGGCGAATCGGGTGCGCACGCACGCGA
Source organism: Rhipicephalus microplus (assembly GCF_043290135.1). Taxonomy (NCBI): domain Eukaryota; kingdom Metazoa; phylum Arthropoda; class Arachnida; order Ixodida; family Ixodidae; genus Rhipicephalus; species Rhipicephalus microplus. The sequence continues at coordinate 7,118,528 of NC_134709.1, read as the reverse complement.
AAGTGCGAGCGCGCGTTCACAGGGCACAGCGGTTGATTCGCAGTGCCTCCATTCGCCACGTGTCACGAAAAAAAGGAACGGGGTGCAGCGTCATCTCCCCGGAGGAAATGCTTGCTATCAGTTCTTGCAGCTCCAACATAAAGATGTGCGTCAGCCGAAGCTAGAACTCTTCGTTTCTACAATAGCAGTCCACGACGCTTAGATATAGCTTCGAAGAGTTGCAGAAAGTAGCAACGCTTACTATAAACAACATCTCCCTCTCTCTTTCTCTGAATGTTGTTCTACATCTTACGACAGTCTCACGACAAACAGCAACGTATTGTGCCTTGACTTCATTTTGTAGTGGCCATTCACAGTCGGATAATGTTATCAGCGTGCTACACCCAGCTGCGCGTCATTCGCCTATGTGAACGCCTTAAATTTAAATCTTGAACAAATTGCATACACACGTAAGAGCATTTGATCACGCTCTTCTCTATCTCACTTTTTATTCCTCTTTTCTCACATCGTAGGGTATCCAATAGGACATGTGATGGTGATAATGATTGCCTGCACTAATGGCTCACACTTACTCTGTGGTATCAACCAAGTATATATATATATATATATATATATATATATATATATATATATATATATATATATATATATATATATATATATATGTGTGTGTGTGTGTGTGTGTGTGTGTGTGTGTGTGCACGACCGCATGTGAGTTAATAAATTATAGAATAATTACAATAAATTAGTAATGATATTTCACAAATATGAAATAGCATCACCCATATTGAGTAAGATATTTCTAATGACGAGCAGACACATCGGTAACAATGACGTGCAGAGGAAGCTATCATGTATAGAATATTAAAATTAATGAAGTACAATCTATTTCGAGATGTCTGTGGCTAGTCTTCTATTCGTTTTCTTCATTTTCTCCTTCGTAATTAACAGGCACAATTCAGCCTTCGACACACAATCGAGTGCGTCTCCGGGATTCATGAAAGTGCGAAATTTCCGCGGTCGACAAGACACCAACGAGCAGCCGCCGGTTACAACCAGCATTACACAACCTCTCGTAAAATTTTTTGTAATCGGAGATTATACTATAAATGAGCGAAGAAGCCTAAAAGTCCTTTCCAGCGACAGCATGAATCCTCTTCCTCCTTCAGTGATCGTGCATCATTCCAACATGCGCACAAAACTGGACAACGACGCCTACTGCGATGCTACTTAATGCACCGAGAAAGCTTCCACCACGAATACGCTTGATGAATCGTCTAAACTCCACGAGACGGAACCCTAGAAACATAGTTACTAAAAGCGCTGGAGCATGCAATTAAAGGAGGCTTTCTTGGATTGTCGAGCTCTTGGGGGGATTAATGTCGTCTTTCAACAATGAAAATTAAGCAGCTGTGTCGCGAAGTGTTTAAAATACTATAATTTGTGGGGCTTTTACGTACCGAAACCACGGCAAGGTGCACGAGGCACGATTTAGAGGAAAGCTCCGGAAATATCGACCACGTGGGGTTTTTAGTGCCGAGCTGTTGCGCTCGAATTTTTCCGTATGTCATAAAGAGTAAAGTATCAATACCATGTACCGGCGCGCCCTGAATCATCAGCCAAGCACTCTGTACAGATAGTTACAAAAGAAGCTGAAAAGAGAGGCCCCCATTAGCGATGCAAAGTACTCTTCACGAATACGCGGGAAGAAGATATGTGAGAGGGTAAAAGCGTAGCCAAGCCGAGACCAGCTATGTGTCCAAGAGCACTGTTCTAACTCAGGCTTGTGAAACTTAGTGCAAGCTGCGCAATCTTTTTTTATTTATTTTAGTGTGCACCTACATTTAGGTACGCGGGTTTCAAGCATTTCGCGTCTATCGAGATGCAACCACCGAAAATCCATGGAATCGAACCCCCAATTTCGAGGTCAGCCGCCGAGTACCGTTACCCCTCCACCACAGCGGCGGTGCACTTTAGAACAAAAATAAAAAAATAAATAAATAAATAAATAATTAAATAAATAAATAAATAAATAAATAAATAAATAAATAAATAAAGGATGCCAAATGCCAAATAGCAACCAGAACTTCTGGTGAGCTGATACGGGGTCCACCGAATGGCATATCGATTGACAAAAGGCGACAGCAGTGCCACTACTACGCTGGACGAAGAATTTCTCAGCAACTATCGATTCATGCTGCACCGTATAGTGCCACGGGAGACCATCTTCATTCTATCATCTGGTCACCGAGCCCGTAGATCGGTTCCTTTTGTTCCTTTAGTCGTATATTCGTCATGAAAAAAAGACAAAAATATACGCACGTGTCTCGCTATACCAAGACATCGAGCACGGCTCGCAATCTATCACATGACCAAAGAGCTGTCAGTGCAGAGAGGGCACACAGGGAGACAGCCCAAGGCGGTTCTCTTGTAAAGACCACGTACGCTGCTGCAAAGGCTGGTAGAGTCGGGTTCAAAGGTCGCACGGCGAACAGTAGCGCTCAGATCGAGAGGTGCCCACTGGGACCACGGTGGGGACAGAGAGGGTCCCAGTGGTGCGCCGAAGAGCAATCTCATCTCTGCTACCACAGTGCTCGACCATTACTCGATAAATCGACAAAAAGCATTGAACGGGCAACGGGCCACCCCTAGTTTCGTATTTCCGGACGAAATTACGATACGCGACCCATACGGCTTCGCAAGGCAACACACGCACAGGCGAAGCCACCCGCGTGGTTGATACTGATGTTGTTAATGATGATTATTAATGTCTGTTGCTTCGTAATTGATCGGACTTTCAACCGACCACTCGTCACGCAATTTTCATAGCTTTCACGCCTGTTGTAATTCTATTCTATTGCCAGAAAACATTACATGCGGCGACGACACTCGATCCTCGCACTACATAACATTAATACGGTGTTTTATTTCTTTTTTTTTCGAAGAGATTTGGAGTACAAGCGCACACTTCACAACAATTACAGGCAACATCACCATGCAACAAAGAAAAGCACAAGCTTGACTTTGTGGTAGAACTGCTGCTTACCGCGCAGAAGCCTTCTGATTCGATTCCTACTCACACTGAAACGTGTAATTTTTATTACTACTTTTATTTGGTTGCATTTCAGCTTACGGACAGCGCTTATTCTTCATTCCCAAGCGATAACGCCGGCGCCTACAAAGAATTTTCTGTAAAACGAGCGATTAAACTCTATCGTGGTTAAGAGATGTCTCACCTTAAACCGACTCATTACTTTACTTCGGTGTCCACTGAAGCACGACACCTAATGGGCTTATTCTAAAACTTACTAGTGCATCTAATTATCTCCTTGTTATCCCTTCCAAATCGGCTTATTCCATTGACGTTAGTTTGCAAATCAGTTATATTAAGCGCCGCGCTACTTCTTTGTCGTTGTAATCACTAGCAAACACCGAAAATTACGTAGCGTCCCAAAACACCAAAATTATGGAGCTAAAATGGATGACTCTTCCAGTATAACAGGTACCGATATAATAGGAGACTAAAATTATCTATAAACATGACTATACTGCGTAAGAATTCGTCTAGGCGAATGCCGTATTCCGAAGTCTTACAGCTAACCAAACGTGGTGCAGTCATAGCTCCGACCACTGGTACAGGCGTTCAATGACGGACTACACCGCACTTCCCCCGCTACCTGCGAGTGCAAATCAGTTGCCAGATGCTACTGAGGTAACGAGAAAATAATGATCTCAAATAAAGCCCCCCCCCCTCCAAAAAAAAACACGAAAACACAAGTACAAAAATTTTTAGCATTATTAACTAAAATATTTTTCATTATCACAAAAAATGCACTTCAAATATGAGAGAGAGTTGAAAAAGTCACTTTCATTATATTTCACTGCGGGAAATCCTCAAATATATATGAACGAAAATACATAATTGCGTTTAACATCGCCTAAATGGTGGTGTCCATTCGGGTGAATGCACGTTTGATGGTGCATTATTAACGTTACTTCATGGTTGACTCTTTCAACATATGTTTGACTTCAAAATTTAACTACTCAAAGGCATCCTGAAAAGCGCTATTGGTTAACGGATGATCATTTAAGTAACTATATTTGCTGGAAAACGCAAATAAGCCCCAAAAAACGCGACAAGCAAATAAAAAATTTCACAAACAACTCGGCGAAAAAAAGAAGAAGAAGTCCAAATGTATTGATTATAAGAAGAACTGGGAACTCCGGCGTAACCACGTTAAGTTTCTTGCCTCACCATGCGCAAGATCGCGCGCGTATCAAAATTGTGATAACCGTTCCTATTGAATACACGGTTATGATACCTCACCGCCGAATTGAGCGCTCATCAAAATCTCGTTAGAGGTGAGGCCCACTCGTTTTTTATTGCTCTGTAGTTTTCGCGCTCTTCCACGGTGGGAGGCTAATGGGATAGAAAAAAAAAAAAACGCGCTTTCTCTATACAGGATACTACCAAACAAAAACTTTCTCACAATGTTGAGAAGGGGGCCACGCTTGTAGATATGAGTGTTTCAGCCCCACAAACACGGCCGGCTATTTGCTGAGATAACTGTTGCCTTTTTCATCTTTAGTGGACCGGTTAACTTTTTCATTTTCAGTGGACCGGATTAACCCATTGTGCCGCACACCCGTGTTTACGAAGGACCGTGACTACATGGCATACCGCGACAACAGGATAGACCGACAAGCGTAAACCCTTAGGTGCTTCGCACCTGGAAGAAATAGAAACCGCATGAATTTGCAGGGAGCGACGCCTAAGTGAAGTAATTAGGAAATATACAATAAAACGTTAACTAGTCAACTGCATTTTCATTGCTTGTAACACCCAACATAGAGAAAAATATTTATAAAGCTTTATTGTTTTGGAAAACACTAAATGTATGTTTATTCATTATTTACAGCACGCTACGACCGAAAAACCAAGCTGGAGGAATAACGAAAAATAGCTGACAAAAGAAATTTAATCGAAAACTGGAAGCAATAAATGCACCACGAGACAGTAGAACACAGCATTACAAGGCATTATACTAAAATGGCCACAATATGGTGCAAATCGTAAATACAGAAATACGCAATGCGAGGCTGCGTCAAAAGCTTGTGACGTATGATTATTAGCAATAATATACATAGTTATCCCCGCGTTACCATAATCACGAGAATATTCAAGAGTGATGGGTCGAGGAATGAATTGATACATAAAAAAATAACCACGTCCGAAGTAAGGTTCAAGAATGCAAGCATGTGTAGTTTGTCTAGTTTGTCTTGAAATTCGGTGGGCTTATGTTAAATTTGCAAATATAAAGCGAGTGTAGGAATTTCAGTCTATATAAACCGCTTTCCAACAGTTTGGTGCTACTTAACGTGCACCTATATCGCACAATATACGGACCGCCACTGGCTAATGGGAGTGCAGAATAACATCCCATAGTAGGGATGTTATTAATGGCCGTGCGCGTTGCTGGCGAGTCATTTTAGAGGTAAGCATTAAAGATAAAACGAACCACATTTGTCACCTAAACCAAGGGACCAACGGCGTGTGGACAATTGCGCATTACAATAGTATTGTAAAGATCTAGCTATTCTTGCATAATAATTAATTAAGCGACGGGCACTTTCTCAGCTTCTGTTGCGCGGTGACTTGCAAGTGCTGTGGATATAGCCCAGAAGAAAAAAACAACGACCGATGACGGAATGGTAGTAAGGAATACGGAACTGTTCTATTTACTGTTCTTCTCTTGTGGTTCTGCAGCAACTAAGGTTTTCTAAGGGCAATATGCAACGTGTGAATATGGTTGGCTACTATATAAGCAGGTGCACAACATATATATATATATATATATATATATATATATATATATATATATATATATATATATATATATATATATATATATATATATATATATATATATATATATATATATATATATATATTGTTGAGACGTTTATTGGCAGACGGTTGTCGACGATGCTTGACAGTGACAGTCAATGCAGGTACCGACTCTCTGCACGAGCTGCTCTTCTTGCTAAAAAGGGCAACCCACTAGAAGGCGCTGGAGAGGACGACCCACTGTTCGAAGGCTTCACCACAACTACCCCGGGTACGAAGAGGGAGCCGCCTGGCGACCTAGCAGCTGGTTACTATGAGCGGGTCGTGGTAGGCTTTGAGGCGCTCCACGTTGACAATGTCGCGCCCTCGACGGCGCATGTCCGAAGATGGTTCGATGGGTTCGATCAAGTAATTTACAGGGGAAGTGCGTTCGACGACACGGTAGGGGCCTTCGTATTTGGGCAATAGTTTTGAAGATAGGCCAGTTGAAGTGGTAGGGATCGAGAGCCAGACGAGCGCTCCAGGGAGGAACATGGGCGCAGTGGTGCTGGTGTCAGCGCGAATGCCTTTTTGCCGCTCTTGATCATGCGCTGTAAAGGTCCTTGCGAGCTCTCGACACTCTTCAGCAAGCTTGGCTGTAGCAGAAATAGGCGCCAGCTCTGACGGATCTGGCTTGTACGGAAGTATAGTGTCGATGGTGTGCGACGGGTGCCTTCCATATAATAAAAAGAAAGGTGAAAAGCCAGTAGTGCTCTGAGGGGCGGTGTTATATGCGTAGGTGACGAAGGGTAGAATGGAATCCCAATTTGTGTGATCGGCGGCGACGTACTTGGAGAGCATGTCGCCGAGCGTACGGTTGAAGCGTTCAGTAAGGCCATTCGTCTGCGGGTGGTAAGCAGCAGTTTTGCGGTGAACAACGTTGCACTCTTTGAGAATGGCTTCGACGACTTCAGACAGGAAGACGCGGCCTCGATCACTGAGCAGTTCCTGAGGTGGACCGTGTCGCAGCATGAATCGTTGGAGCAGGAAGGAGGCCACATCGCTCGCTGTAGCCGCGGGGAGAGCGGCAGTTTCGGCGTATCGCGTGAGGTGGTCCACAGCAACAATGGCCCAGCGGTTACCGGCCGACGTTAGTGGAAGTGGCCCATACAAATCAATGCCAACGCGCCCAAATGGCCTGGCAGGGCAAGGTAGAGGTTGCAGACCTACCGGCGACAGGTGCGTTGAAGTTTTGCGGCGCTGACATTCTATGCAGGAGCGAACGAATTTCTGCACATAGCGGTACATGCCGCGCCAAAAGTACCGTTGGCGAATGCGCTGGTAAGTCTTCGATACGCCGGAGTGCGCACATTGCGGATCAGTATGAAAGAATTCGCATATGTCAGAGCGCAGACTGCGGGGTATGACTAGTAGCCACTGGCGGCCGTCACCGCTGTAATTGCGTCGGTGGAGAAGGTCGTCGCGAACGGCGAAATGGTGGGCTTGACGACGCAACGCGCGAGTGGATGGAGTGGATGGATCAGTCAGCAAGTCTATCAGTGAGGCAATCCATTGATCCTTGCGCTGTTCAGTAGCAACGGCATGAATGCTAATGGAAGAAACGGCAAGGTGAGACGCTGAGTCGTGGGCATTGTCGTCAGGCAAGGGAGAGCGCGACAGGGCGTCGGCGTCAGCATGTTGCCTTCCGTTGCGGTACAGCACGCGGATGTCGTAGTCTTGCAGGCGAAGTGCCCACCGGGCGAGACGGCCTGAGGGATCTTTCAATGAGGACAACCAGCATAGTGCGTGATGGTCGGTGACTACATCAAATGGGCGACCATATAAATAAGGTCGGAACTTGGTAAGCGCCCACACGATTGCCAGACATTCTTTCTCAGTGACGGTGTAATTAGTCTCGGCTTTTGTAAGCGTACGGCTTGCATACGCCACGACATATTCCGGGAACCCTGGTTTGCGCTGCGCAAGGACAGCGCCGAGACCGACACCACTGGCGTCCGTGTGTACCTCTGTAGGGGCAGTAGGGTCGTAGTGGCGGAGTATGGGAGGCGACGTCAGTAAACGACGAAGCGTTGTGAATGCGTCGTCACACTGTGATGACCACGAATGGAGAGGCCCGTTACTACCGAGGAGTTTTGTCAGCGGCGATGCGATAGACGCGAAGTTTCGGATGAAGCGCCGAAAGTAGGAACACAGTCCTAAGAAACTTCGCAGTTCCTTGATGGATGTCGGCTTGGGGAACTCGGTCACGGCCCGAAGCTTGGCTGGATCGGGGAGAATTCCGTCCTTGGACACGACGTAGCCGAGTATTGTCAACTGCCGAGCTGCAAATCGGCACTTCTTCAGGTTCAGTTGCAGACTGGCGTCACTCAGACGCGTTAAAACATGCCGCAGGCGTTGAAGATGCGTTGAGAAGTCCGGAGCGAAAACGACGACGTCATCGAGGTAGCACAGGCACGTGTGCCATTTCAGGTCACGCAGGACGGTATCCATCATGCGCTCAAAGGTGGCAGGCGCATTGCACAGCCCAAACGGCATGACGTTGAATTCGTACAAGCCGTCGGGAGTGACGAAAGCGGTCTTCGGTCGAGCGTCTTCAGCCATAGGTACTTGCCAGTACCCTGAGCGCAAATCTAGAGATGAAAAAAATTCGGCTCCTTGCAGGCTGTCAATCGCGTCATCCACACGCGGTAGTGGGTACACGTCCTTACGAGTGATCTTGTTGAGACGTCGGTAGTCCACACAGAACCGCACAGAACCGTCCTTCTTCGCGACGAGAACGACAGGAGATGCCCAGGGGCTGTTAGAGGGTCGAATAACATCGCGGCGTAGCATGTCGTCCACTTGCTCGTTGATTACACGGCGTTCTGTGGGAGATACGCGATATGGACGTTGCCGTAGTGGTGGTTGTGCGCCTGTGTCAATGCGATGCGTAACAGTCGATGTGCGGCCGAGAGAAGGTTGAGAGACATCGAAAGAAGAGCGGAATTCTTCCAACAGGGCCAGAAGCTGGGAGCGCTGGACCGGCGTAAGGTTGTCGGCAATGGAAGGACCAAATACATCAGCGGATGATGAAACAGATGTAGAAACAGCACTAAGCGTATTGGAACTTCGGCAGTGCGTGTCATCAGGTTGATCCATGACTTGTGCGTCTTCGATGGGTTCCACGCTGCCGAGGCATTCCCCTCGCACCAACGTAACACTGTACGGGGATGAGTTCAGAACAAAAATAGTGGTGCTGCCGCGAGTTACTTGCACGGTCGCGAAAGGAACCAGCAAACCTTTTCTGGTGAAAACACGATGAAATGGTGAGAGGAGTGCAGCGGTGTCTGAAAGACTGGCACAGTACACCGACACCGCCGCGGACGAGTTTGCAGGCACTTGCGTGTCGTCCCTGACGAGTAATTTGCTTGCAGTAGATGGACTGTCGGCCGGCGTCAAAGAAGAGAATGGTGTTAGCTCTATTTCTGCTGGTGCGCAATGAATGACGGCGTCGTGGCGGGAGAGAAAATCCCATCCTAGGATGACGTCGTGAGAGCATGAAGGAATTATGATGAGTTCAACGGCATACATCACGTCCTGAATCATGAGGCGGGCTGTACACATCGCTGTAGGGTGAATGCTTTGGGCGCTGGCTGTACGGAGGGAGAGCCCGGAAAGTGGCGTGGTCACTTTGCGCAGTATTCGGCTAAGCTTTGCGTCCATCACGGATACGGCGGCTCCAGTATCTACAAGAGCAGATGCACGAACACCATCCACAAGCACGTCTATCACGTTCGAAGGTCTTTCCTGAGGGCTTCCGCAGTTCGACAGCGTCGCAGCCCTTGCCTCGTGGACTGCGACGACTAGTTTTCCTGGTCACCCTCTAGTGGACGTGGCTGCATCGGCGACAGTGAGCGACGTCGCGGAGAATGTGAGCGGCGGGTAGATGGAGCAGGGCGGGACGACGGTGACGTAGGTGGCGGTTGGTCATAGAAGCGGCTCGATTGGCTGGGAAAATTGGAGGCGACTTGCGGTCGCTGCACACGATTGCAGTAGCGTGCTACGTGCCCGACGCAACCACAAGCAAAGCAGATGGGGCGATTGTCCGCAGTGCGCCATCGGTTCGTGGGTCCCATCCATGTCGAAGAACGCGATGGGCGAGCCGGCTGCTGATATAACTGCATAGTGGGCGGCACACGGGGCACGTGGATGACGTCGGTATATGTAGGCGGCACAGTTTCTCCGAAGGCCTGGGGTCTGGCGATGGTTTCGGTGTAACCAAGAGGGCCAGTCACAGGAATCGGTGGGGGTGGCCTGGCGACAACTTGGGCGTGACTGAGTGGTGTAGATACTGGAGGCGGCTGGTGATATTCTGGAACGACCTCCGCGATTTCCTGCTGAATGGCTCGGCGGAGGGGAGGCAGAAGTGTGCTTGACGACTGTTCAGCACGGTGCGGGGAAGCAAAGGCCAGTAAAGAGACCTGGCGGGCAACTTCTTCACGCACGAATGTCTTGATTTCAGCAAGCAGGGCGGTGTGGTCCGGAAGTGTTGACAAGGCCGAGAGATCAGCGTCACGTGAGGGTGGTCGACGGGTCATCGAGCGCTGCCGTCGCAGCTCCTCGTAACTTTGGCAAAGTGTAATGATCTCTGCTACAGTGCGAGGGTTCTTGGCCAGGAGCATGGTGAAGGCATCGTCGGCGATGCCTTTTAGAACATGGGTAATTCTGTCGGCCTCTGACATACTCGCGTCCACTTTTTTGCACAAGTCAAGGATGTCCTCTATGTAGCTTGTGAAGGACTCACCGGTCTGCTGTGCTCGTTCACGTAACCGCTGTTCGGCTTGGAGCTTACGAACGGCAGGACAGCCGAACACGTCGACGACGGCGGTTTTAAAAGCGGACCAAGTGGGGAAATCGGATGCGTGGTTGTTGTACCACATGCCGGCCACACCCGCGAGGTAGAAAACCAGGTTGCCGAGTTTACCTGCCTCGTCCCAATGATTGGGGACGCTGACGCGTTCGTACATAGCAAGCCAGTCCTCGACGTCGGTGCCATCCGCGCCGGTGAAGACAGGAGGGTCCCGAATGCGGGGAACACCGGAACATGGCGTCGGCGCCGGAGGAAGCGTTTGCTGTGCGGCGTCTTGGTGCATGGTAGAAGGCACGGTGCGGGGTCGAAGCTCCAGGGGCATCAAATGCTAACCGAAGGTGTTAGAAGGGCACAGCACTCTCCACCAAATTGTTGAGACGTTTATTGGCAGACGGTTGTCGACGATGCTTGACAGTGACAGTCAATGCGGGTACCGACTCTCTGCACGAGCTGCTCTTCTTGCTAAAAAGGGCAACCCACTAGAAGGCGCTGGAGAGGACGACCCACTGTTCGAAGGCTTCACCACAATATATATATATATATATATATATATATATATATATATATATATATATATATATATATATATATATATATATATATATATATATATATATATATATATTCATGGATGATAAGAATGTGTGGTCATTTGGCCAACCCGGTCGTCATGAATAAAATTAACCCGGACCGCGGGGTTTCAATTTATTGTAGTAAGTGTGGGTGCTTGCTCAATTTCGAACACATGCTCTGGCACTGCTTGGCAATGACCGGTGCGGCTTCTCACGGTGAACAGTGGTGGCAGCGAATGCTGCACAGTGACGCGCTGGCGGACCAACTCAGGGCTGTCCAGAGAGCCCGAGTGGCGGCAGAGGGGCTAGGCCTCTCTGTCCCGACGTGGGAGCAGCCAGCATCAGTCCTATACTGATCCTCAGGACTTCAATAAAGTTCTCCATACCTAGATCTTGGCTGTGCCTTCGTACTCCCCACACTACAAGGATAATATAAAAGGCAGCAAGCAGATGTACACAATACACGTCTAAATACTTCAAAAGATTGGCTAAACGTCCTCAAATACAAAAGCAGCCGCGGAAAGATGATTGCTGCCACATAAATAACCGCATATGAAGTAAATGAAGCGCCGGAGAAAGCTAAATAATTCAACGCTTTTTGGTTGAACGTCTTCAACTCGCAATTTTTTCGTCACTTCTTTTTTATCACCAGGAGTGCTCGAAATTCGCCGCCATTCACATTCAGCTCGCCGATTAGTTTCTTCCGTGAGGGCAAGAACAGAAACGGGGAGACGGCACCAAGACGCACAAGAGGAACTGAAGAACTGTTCATTATGCGGTGCGAACTTTTGGAACGCACACGCGTGCACGCACGGGCCTTACAAAAGAACAAAATGCGCGGCTGGTACGCGCTACTCCTCATACATAATTCAAAGTAAGAAGGGCCGGAACACATTGTGGGCACCGGCTGACCGCAGGAACGGCTCCCCGTGCCGTGTTAATAAGATACAGCTGCCGGCGAGGCCTTCCACGCACGAAAGCAAAAGCGATCATGCCGTGTCTGCTAAAGAATGAAAAGATGAGGCAGCTGCTACTTACAAACAATGACTATTGTCAGAACAGCGACGTGTCCGCAGCCTGGTTCCCGTGACTACAGCTTACGCCCTGTGGCTACGACTTACGAAACCTATAGTAGTAGTTGTAGTAGTAGTAGTAGTAGTAGTAAGAGAAGGAGGAGGAGGAAGGAGGAAGGGTTAAGGAAGAACCGGGAGGCTATAGTAGGAACCACAACACTTAACATACAGAATACTGTTGCAACGTATGTTTTTAAGGCCAAAGCCTTGAATACGTCGTGAAACCGGAAAATTCACTGTCGGCGTCCCGCGTCGTCGGGGCCGCGTCGTCGAGGCTGCACGCTATCGGCAAGACGCAGCTTCAGAATATTGAAACCGTTCAGCGATGAGCGTGATTTAACCAACTGGTACAAGTGATAATCAAAAGTGCGCCCGTAAATGAATACGTGGCAAAAAAAAAATGCGGGAAAGCACTTCAGGGTGAAACGACTGTAGTGTTCCCGCCTTTAGCGGGAACAAAACAAACGAAAGCCGTAGAAACATAAACAAAGAGAGATCAAAGTAATTCAAAAGAACGCAGCATAACTACGAAAACAAGAACGAACTGCTTCATTTGTGCGATTAAAAATTGAGTCAAGTTGAACGAATTACCAACGAAATAAGAAAAAAAATGGCAGCACATACACAAAGTGAATGCTGGTGATGGAGCAAAGCTAAGTGCTAAGGTACATAATGTTTACGTTGAAGTCGCCGGTTGGTAAAAAGGACGGACGGATGGATGGACAGATGCAAGGAAGACGGTCGAACTGACGCACGGCAGAACGGACAGATAGGTGCATGAACGAGCGAGAAGATGCACGGCGGATGGATGGACGGACGCACGGACGGACGGACGGTCGGTTTGACAGATGGACAGATGTACGGGCGATCGGACGGACGCGCGAGCAAATGAACGGACAGACATCTTCACGGACGCACGAATGGATGAATTGATGGACGCACGGACAGAATAGCAGATGAATGGAAAGAGCACGGCCTCATTTTAAGCACTATGTGCGCTATGTGTGCTATGTGCAGTATGTACGCCGTGTATACTGCGCACATATGTTTTTCACCTGCGCTCCGACTACAGATCTAGCCTCGACGACAAAGGTCGGACATTTTGAGGGTAAGGAGCTTAGATAAGATTTTGAAGGTAAGGAGCTTAGATACAAAAACACGCGATAACACAGAAAAGGTGCAAACGCAGAGTTTTCCAGAAAGTAAGCGCAAGCCACCCTGATGAAAAATACTATTTAGGAAGAATATACTCCTGCTTTATTTTTTTAGGATTTATTGTTATCGAACTGGTGAGCTACCGAAAAAAAATATAATTTAAAGCTTCAACGAAGCGATTCTTCAGCAGCACGCCGGTTATCGCCCCTCACAGGACACATATCTCGTAGCGCACTCGGACGGGAATAAGAGAAACTAAAGTAATAAAGCGAAAAAGTAAAGATCAATCAAAGCTCAATAACGGCCATTTTGCCGCCAGAAAATTCACATCACGTCGGCGCACTCTTTTTTGCTGCAATGGCGTCCGCAACGCCTTTTCATAATCCTCGCCTCGACAGAAAACCACCCGTTCCAATTACGCAACATTGACAAACGGCTGCATAACAAAGAGCACCCTATAGCGGTGCGCTCTTCCTGCAGGCTGCAAGATTAGTGCGGGGTCCGTGAGCAGCCTGAAAAAGACGCAAGCTTCCAGCGGGAAAAAGAAAAAAAAACACCAAAAATATAGGGCCACAGCAAGCGCCCGGAGCCAATGCAGGAAAAGCCGATACGTCACGCCCCATTGTGGGAGCATCCGACGGCCCGTTTAACCCGGCTTACGTCACGTCGTCTGTCCATCAATTAGCGGCGTTTGCTGCGCTGGTGAGAGAGTCCATAGATCTATGCCTGGTAAGCACTTGCGCGAAACGCACAAATGTACCGCGGTTAGAGCGTCCGCATCCAAAGAACTGAGTTGGATTCCCGACGCCACCTGGAACCTAGAGCTTTGGCACGCGAAGCTGCGGTAGTGCGCCGTGGTTTGTGCGGTGCTGCGAAAAACTTCACCGGTAGGTACAACGCAAGGGGATTGCACAAGCTCCACCACCAAGCAAAGCAGCTGCTAGCGTTAAACGAAAACTGCTCAGCGAAGCGTGGCACAGGAAACACATAAAAGAAAGACAGGGAATAAATAAGCGATAGAAAAAGAGAACATTGGTATCACGGGGTCATGACGTCGATGAAGGCGGCAGTACGATTATAGAAATACACACTGACACTGATAGCAGCGAAGAGAGCGTCGGCCATCGATCAACTGATCATTGTTGAGACACGTCGTCTTTTATACCTCGCGCACCGAACTTTCCAGGCTTACCGCTGGTGGTCGCGGAAGCTCTGCAATAATTTTGAGTGATGTGCGCAATCTTGTGCGCAATCTTAAAAAAAAAATATCTACTATGAACGTTAAGGTTCTCGAAGACTGACCCCCGTATTCACAAACGCTCATCGACTAGACTTTCACCCTTCACTTGACAGATTTGAGCACAGCGCCACTGCTCGGCTGAAAATGATGCTGCGCTACCCAAGAATCCCAGCAGATTATCGCTGATATGCAGTGACTTGACGTGCCTAGAGATGGCGCTACCATCGGCTTTCTCAAGTGAAGGTGAAGCGTTGAGTAAAGGAACGTTCTAGATTACGGGGGTGAGACGCGATCTGCGCCGAGTGGTGCTCACAGTCTGCGTTGGTTTTAACAGAGCACATAAAATAACCCTCGCGGTAATAAAATCCGTAAACACTGCAGAGGTTGTGCCGAGCCGACGTTTTGACACAAGCCCTCTTTACGGATTTTTCATTGTAAGCTTCCATCTTCCTTTTCCTACCGTTTTTTAGACCTCGTGGCAGCAGAAATAAAGGCAGCTCCGATGTTGGGGTTGAATTGTGAGCTGTCCAGAAGGCCCGTGATGCGGCGATCGGGCTTGGCGTGACTGTCCCAACGTGGGAGCGGCCCGCTGCGCGTTCAGTCATGAACCTCAAGACTAACCACAAAATTTTGCGTTCATACATCTAATAAAGACATAAAAAGATATTAAGGCAGAGAGAGACATATAAACAGAGAAAGAGAAACTAACTAAAAAAGAAATGGAGAAACAGCGAACAAGAAAGAAAAATCGAGAGAACCACAGAAAGAGGGACAACAACTGAAGCAGAGAGAGAGGAGAAAGAAAGGCCAACCAGCTTCGCTTTTCCCTGAGGTTTGGCGCCCGTAGTGCAAAGCTGCCATATATTTTTTTCAACGTGGAGAGGTACCACAACCCGGTGCTCCGTGTAATAGACAATTCTTTCTTGAAACGGAAGCCTCTCCTTTTCTTTACCCCTAAACTTGCGTTTCACTAGCACGGCGCAAATGCGCACCGGTCCTTAGTGATAACTGTACGGCACTCACTACACATAGCGAATAAAACTGCCGCTGTTAAAGGGGCCCTGAAACACATTTTTGAGAAACCATGAAATTGATTCACTGGAAAAAGCGTATTGCCTCACAAATTCAACGCCACAAAAATTTTAAGAATCCATCCAGTGCGAGCGGTGTTACAAAGATTTGTCACACGCTGCAATCGTATTCTCTCTTATCTCGTCCCGACGAAAGCGCGGGAAGCTAAGCAGGGAGGGATGGGAGGGGCAAACAAAAAACGTAACGCTCGCCTGGTGACCTTGAGCACTTTTCGGTTGTTTTTTTTTTCATCGAATACGCGGCTTTTTTAGTGCGATCACGCGCGCACGAGTGGACAAGTGACGGCCTCTTGCGGCGACTTCTGTAACAACCGAGCGCACCATGTTCAAATCAGCCAATGGCTTATAGATGGGTCATCTACGTTTTATGTTTGGGCATATTTCCTGATTTGTCAAGGCAAGAGAAAGCAATTTTCTGCTGACTTCGATAATTTATTGCAAATTCCAGGCCAAGCGCTACCCTATAACATTTGGCTCGCGTGTTCTCGGAAGCCTCTGCTACCGATTGGCCGCGTTTTCTGACCATGGTCAAAAAGTTATGGAGGGCTCCTTTACGGCAACTGAGCATTCCGGCTGCCGAAAAGGCTACGAATCCGATTCGGCGGCGAGATCCACCGAAAAAGCCCTCTCCGTTCCGACTTTTTTCGGACCGATTTGTGCGGCGCCTGCCGCCGGGTCGGCTCGTAGCGAACCATTATGAGCGATAGCCGAGGAATTTGAAAAAATAAAAAAAAACCAAGTCCAACTTGCCTCATGCCACAGTCAAATAACGCTCGCTTAACGAAAATGTTCATTGAATTGGTTTGCAACCAGTCCGTCCTCCACGACATACGCCACCCCAAGCAAAAGCACGGCATCCTGAAGGACGATTTGTGAAATAAAATAGGAAACCAGCAGAGATCGACCGGCAAGTACGAGTTACTCCGCCTATGTTGCCTTGATCTTTAAATCGCAAGCACCAAGTGATGTAGCTGCCTTTCTCTTCCGACTTGCAACGAGCGTTAAAACGCGCAAAACGAACAAAAAAAGACCTTGTACCTGAATTTTTCACTGCAAATATCGTCCGGCTGTGGCGGCTGCATTTCCGATGGAGGCGAAAATGTTGTAGGCCCGTGTACTCAGATTTGCGTGCACGTTAAAGAACCCCAGGTAGTCAAAATTTCCGGAGCCCTCCACTACGGCGTCTCTCATAATCATATGGTGGTTTTGGGACGTTAAACCCCACAAAATCAATCAATCAATCACTGCAAATATCGTCAAGAGACGATAGTATTACGTCTGGGGAGAGTTAATAAGACATTTATTTGATGATCTGCGCGAGAAAATCGGTGAATAAGATTCTGGAGCCGCTGCGCTCGACGCACGCATCGGAGGCGAATGAGCGCATCGATGCACTCTACGCTGCGTGAGAAAAGAGTGCCATCTGGCAATTATCTTAGAAAACAAAAAGCTGGCCTCTGATATAGCAAGCAAGCGGCGTGCACGTGCAATCTCTGATGCCGTAATGTGTACCTAGGCAACGAACTTAATCGCGCGAGAGCAGCTAAACACAATACAAAATACGTCGTTTCGGCCTCCTGTAAAGGGTGCACCGCCACAATAATTGTTGCACTGTGGAAAAGCCGACGACGCGAATCACAGGCAATAGGCACAAACAGCCACAGCTTCACAAGGGCGAGCAATGAATGCGATCACAACTACTTGGAATGCAACGGTGAGAACGGATAGAATCAAAACGTACAGCGCGCTGCTCACGCACAAATTACACACGTAAACAACACACACAGGACGAGAGCTAACAAACAACAATTACAGCTCGACGCTTAACGCGCTGTTAAACAAAAACGACGCACGAAACGTAATCACAGGTACCGATGTGAGTACAAACTAATGAGTGTCCCAGTTGTTACTTCGCAGTGTTTGAAAAGCGCACTCTTTTCGCGAACGGGGCCTGTCCAGCGAACGAAGTGATCTTTGTGCGCCCGGCCACTAAACACATGATTTCCAGTGAGAGCGAAAGGGGCGCGACTCCCCCACCAAAGGTTTAGCGCGCGTGCTACGCCAAGTCTCGGAACTACTTTTCAAATAGACGCTAACATTTGTGAAGCGTCAAGAATGGTTGCAGTGCTGCCTACCCAATTTTAAAAGCATTATATACGTACTTCTTTGATGCAGCCATCAAGTAGGGTTAACGTCAGCTGTGGTTAGTTGACATGCGCTGAAGTTGATTTTTGTAGCAGATTGATTGAAGTGTGGGGTTTAACGTCCCAAAACCACCATATGGTTATAAGAGACACCGTAGTGGAGGGCTCCAGAAATTTCGATCACCTGGGGTTCTTTAACGTGCACCCATATCTGAGCACACGGACCTACAACATTTCCGCCTCCATCGGAAATGCAGCCGCCGCAGCCAGAATTCGATCCCGCGACCTGCAGGTCAACAGCCGAGAACCTTAGCCACTAGACCATCGCGGCGGGGCGATTTTTACAGCAGTGTCCAGGGCCAGCATCCTCGCGAGCATCAGCGCTTCATATCAGCTTCTGTTGTTGCTAATACGCATATTCCAATAGCCATCGTTGTGCAAGTGCAAACAACTGATTATATAAACATCTGCAACTCTTCAACATATGTCTATGCGTGAACAATTGCACTTGTGCTAAGCGACCTTTCACGACGTGTCGCTCTATAAAAAATTGCAACACGGTCACCTTCCCTCCGCATGCTTCGCATAACGTCGATTCCCGGGTACGTGGGATCTGCCGAAAATCTTTTTGTCCTTGAATGTTCATAATTGTATAAATACGTATACATATACGGTGCATGACGGCAGCGTTGGCAACGGTAAAAACAAGCGGAGACTGCACATATGCCTGTTATCACAACAAAATGGCATGAGTAGTGTTTGAACAGTTCTATAAAGGTTAAATGTGTTACCTGAGCGAATGGGCGACGGGGTGCGCCACACGTCAAAACACAAGAGGTACTGCGTAGATATTGCAGAAATAAAGCTGTGTGTCCTTACCTGCAAAATGAACAAAGGAAAGCATTGTAATGTTCAGCATGTTAAACAAGCACGCACGCAGGAACGCACACACACAAACACACACACACACACGCACACACACACACACACACACACACACACACATTTTTAGCATTACTGTCAACCTTATTTATATCCCTTCAGGTTTATTATTCACGCATACTTCAAAACACACTTCCTTTCATACTCCATCACAATATTTGTTGGGCAGAGACGCAAACTGGGAGGGACGCTGTGACCTCTCCCTGCTAAGTCTTTCTGGGAAAGTTTTTCAAAAAAATATATACGTCGTGTGAGTCGGGAATTTTTTAAAAATGGCCTTACTGGATTACTGATAACTTGTATTTGAAGGCATAAGACCAAAAGGTGTATCGAAGAACACCAATTCTGCGAGACTTTGGCATTGAAGAACATTGACAGCAAAATCGAAAGAAGGTAGTTCGCTGTGACGGATTCATGCTTCAAAGGATCACGAAGACTCAGGTCAATCCATGAGTCTGTGTCGCAATAAATCTAATTGATTGATCGATCGATCGATTGATTGACCAATTGACTGACCAATCAATAGATCAATCGATAAATTGATTGATTGATTGATTGATTGATTGATTGATTGATTGTGACAGAGTGAGACAGGATGAATAAAGTTGAGTCCGAGTAAGTCTGGTTGAGAAAAAAGTTCAGTTTCCCATAGTTCGAGTGAGTTCGTTCGGTTGAAGAAAAGTATGGTGAGTCTGAGTCCGAGTGAGCCCTCTGAACAAAATATTTTCGTAGAGTGAGTCTGAGTGATTTAAAGCTTTTTTCCTTGCGCCGAAACCTGCACAATAGTTATTCAGGGAGCTTAAAAAAGGAATAAAACCCCCTATCACCATTAATCGCACTATTTCCCAAACAACCAAACATCGCACAAGCGCGTCTAGTACACGGAACAAGGCATAGCTGGAGCCGGTAGCGCGAAAAAAGTTTGCGAACGCGAACTATAACGGATGAAGATTGAGCACGCTGCAGATAGCTGCGAGAGCGGTAGTTTGAAGTTAAAGCTATTGTGAGAACTAAACCACACCACTATCACCCCGCCCTCCCCCCCCCAAAAAAAGGTAAACATAAAAAACGATGGTAAGGAGAACAACCTGAAAATGCAAGGTTGATGTAGTTAGGGCTTCTTTACGCGCGGTTAGGCACTGCAAGATTAACAAAACAAGCTCTAAACGCGGCTCTCCTGACTTCATAGAATAGTTCATAGAATAATTTCCGTTGTGCCTTTCATGTCTTAAATATAGACGTCAGAGACTCAGTAATTATCGAAATTCGGACCCATGGTCAGTTATCTCTCGTCTTGGTATATATATATATATATATATATAGAGAGAGAGAGAGAGAGGGAGAGAGAGAGAGAGAGAGAGAGAGAGAGAGAGAGAGAGTGAGAGAGAGAGATCGCGAAAGCAAGCATCACGGCCGATCGTCGCATTGAAAATGCTGGCAGCGGTAGCGGGTAGATTACGAGGGCTAAGCCTTCCTTATGAAACGTGTTCACTGAACAACCAGCCGAACAAGTTTGCAACTGACACACCACAGGGTTCGAGTAGCATCAGCAGCAGAGTAAATAATTCACACGCCACCTTCTCCCCCCCCTCACCCCCCCCCCCCCAAAAAAAAAAACGTTTTCAGAACATGTCAGACACAGCCTCTCAACGAAGGCGTGACGAAAGAGCAATAGTAAAAAATCCTTGCGCCCGTATTTGTTTATTCTTGTCTTACTCTCTAAAGCGGCAAGAAAATAAACATACCGAGAAAACACACCGAGACTTTGAAGCACAGAATACACGTACCTAAGGGTCCGACGCGACTCACACTTATAACTGCGCGGCGAACAAGCATTGATCCAATGTTTGACACAATCTCGGGAAATGCGCGCTTTTTGTACCTTTATTATTTGCATTTTCTCTGAAAAGATGGAAGTTTTTTTTTTTTTTTGAAGGAATGAAAATTGAAAACTTCATGATCAAAGACGTAAACTTCGTATGAGACGATGGCATCAATCCGTGCGTGAAGAAAAAAAAAACCTTGAGTTTCAATCACAGACAGGAGCAAACGCCGACGGACGAAGAGTTGCGAGCGGCGTCTTATATCAAAAAATATTTTTAACACTGATGACATCAACGGTCCAAGTAATCACGGGAAAACACGCTGTCGGTACACACACACACGCACACACACACACACACACATGCGCGCGCCCTCAAAAAAAGACACACACACACACGCACGCACACACAAACCATTGCTTTCCCAATAGCCAGCCTGCCTTCGCTTTTCGGTGGACACCTAAACTGTGCCGCAAGGAAATTATAACTACGAACACGCTCCGGCTCCCATTTTCATTTGCATCTACCTTGAGTTTTTGCTCCCGGCCAATGCTGCCTTTTTCGCACACAACCAAAGACGTCGCTGCCCACCTAGCCGACACCGATCCCAAGTTTTCCGCGAAGCGAGCTCTTTAACGCCAAGGCGTCAAAAAGCACGACATAAATGTATCAACCCACTGACTCCCCCATTGTTTTGAAGCGCGCAGCAAAATAAAACTACAGCCAGCAGAAGAGCACCTGTGTAGGAACATGCGTGGGAACTGCAAAGGGCCTAAGAACGAGGCACACGGCGCCGCCGGCACACGAAGCCCTCTTTAATCCCCGCTGTGTGTAGAGACGCCATTAGCCGGCCCGTGTGCCCGGATACGCTTGATTGACTTCGGCAAGCAAGTCGCAGTTCGTCAGCGAGAAACCCGAAGAAGAAGACAGCTGGGGATCAGGCTGGGAGGCAGTGGCGCCTTTGGGAGTATGGATTATATACGCCAAATTTATGTTTGCTTCCGTAGGGAATTAAATATTTCCCCTTCGCCCTTTTTCCTCAGAGGAGATCAAGAAGATATAAGCTAGCTGCCGGACTTATCAAGGCGGGAGAAACGACGCATCTATCTTGGTTGTTGTTGTTTTCCTAATTTTCTCGTCAAAGTTTCCGTTTCTCTCTGTGACATTTCCTCAATTCCCGCAGGGTAACTTTTCAAAAACGTTCTCCCATGACCTTCGTATTTCATATCAGAAAAATAAAACATAGAAAGGAATACCTAGACCCTTCCTATCCAACCTTGACCAGACGAGCTACATCCACTGCAAATTTAAAGGAAGACTGGGGACTCACGAGATGAACTTTATATGACGGTGTCAACCTCCCCCGCGCAAGAAAGTTTGAGCATAGAGAAGCACAGCGAAAAAAAAGGTAAAAATAAGAAGCAAAAAAATGTTGCTGTACACTGTGGAAGAAAGAAAAGAAAAAACGGTCGCCGATGGAAGGCAGACAGAAACTTAAAAGCGTAAGTTAATCGTCCGGAAGCATGACAAAGAAAAAATTACTAACATAAAATGAACAGGTAAACAGAACAAATTGATTTACTTTTCGAATGTATCATCGTCTGATAGCTGTGTCCTTGTTACTTGTCTCCTCATTTCTCGTCCATGCCCTATTAATTTTGCTTGCCGCGCCTTATTTTTGTCCTCTCTGTCAAGTCGCTTTTTTTTTTCCTGTATTCCCCCGGAAACATGGTGGGCTAAAATCTAGACGCTTCCTTTTTTACAGCAGAGGTGTTCCTTTTGTTTCTTACTGCCCCTCTGTCTGCCCTTCTTAGTAGAATTACACCACACACTCACACAAGCACACACAAGATGCCGATAGCACCCCCCCCCCCTTTTTTTTTTGCCACGTTCTTTCTCCACTGCAACAAAACAAAGAAAATGGGCACTCATGCACACTATAAAAATGATGCTACCCCTGAACAACGCTGCTTCTGACAGGACGAAAGATCATATACTGCAAAGTTCTCGTAAAAAGCATGATCTGGTGCAGCCTTCACAATTGAAGCGTGAATCATTCATGAGCCAAATGTAAATAAAAAAGGTGAAAAAATATGAAAATAAAAGGAAGAA
The DNA here is from genome assembly GCF_043290135.1 of Rhipicephalus microplus. NCBI lineage: Eukaryota > Metazoa > Arthropoda > Arachnida > Ixodida > Ixodidae > Rhipicephalus > Rhipicephalus microplus. The sequence goes on along the minus strand of NC_134709.1, from coordinate 7,095,679 downwards.
GAAAATTTGTCAACAGCAACCCTAGCCAAGTCTACCAGCCGTAACTCTAAACAGCAGTAAAATATTTCAGCAAGCTAACACCTCTGCAACTCTCGAGATGATCGCAAACACCCTGTGTTTCTGCTTGCACGCGTTTACTCTGCCTTAGCGAAACACCCTATCTCTCTCTCTTTTCCCACTTTTAAATATAAATACAAAAAGACTTTATCAGCGCAGTTCTCAATAACGATGAGAACCCCAACCACAGGGTTTACATTAAACATATTGTCACGGTGTCATGACGTCGACCAAGGGAGCAGTCGGCGTCTTAGAGGTGAAACTTTTTATTTTGCCGTACTTGTGGCCGTGCAAAGGAAACTCAAATTACCACAAGCACTACGCGCTCTACGGTGTTATCGGCGCACAGGGCGTCGGTCATCGATAAACTGTTGGAACGCGCCGTCTTATACATGTCACCCTTCGAATTTTCACAATCTAATCTTAACCGAGTCCAGAGTAATGACGCATAGCAAACTTGCGCAAATATAGGCAAGCTCTCCAGAATTAACACATTCTCCCTTTCATTTGTTAGACCTATGAATGAGGGGACGGATCGAGCTCGGGATCAAGCTCGGATTTACACTGCGGGTAGTAAGATTTATTTACTCTTTTCTTCACAACCGCACATTTACGATAAGAGTAGATGAAAAGCCTGAAACCTGTCCAACAAAGGTGTCCCACAAGAATCCGTTTTCGCTCCTCTCCTGTTCAAAATTGCTCTCATACCTATAGCATGGCACTACACCAAATTATAGACGTGAGGTTTCACATATACGCTGACGATGTGACTTTATAGTCTGTGCATAAAGACGTCTAAAGACAAGCACAACAGCTTCAGAAAGCCCTTGATGTCCTTCAGAACTACACTCGGAACGCAGGGTTACACATGTCCGCACAAAAATCAAGCTATCTTCAGGTGGCTAACAAGGCATAACGAAAAAAAATCAAGCAGCGCTCCTTTACATTTACACTAGGTGCAGTGACCATTCCTGAAAGTTTCGGAAGTCCGCATACTAGGTCTTGATATTCACAGGTTCGGCAGTGGAGTGCACTGGCTTTGCAAAGTCACACAGAGTTCCACAAGAACACTTCTCAGCTGATTCGCCGCATTTCATCGAAAGCAGCTGGAGCTCGCACACACGTAGCTCGACAGCACTTCCGCACAGTTCTGAAGCCAAGAATTTCATATCAGGCGCAATTTCAACGGTTAACTTTGGCACAATTGGCACAGTTGGAGACCATGATGCTATGCGCACAATAACAGCGTTACCTCGCATCACTCCCATACCAACTTTACAGGAGCACGCCCAGCTTAACACAATCGCAGAGTTGATTTCACAAAGAGAAAAAGCTCGTGAAATCAAAAGGCAACTTGTGCCAGTTGTTGCTGCGTTGCATGGTCACTTTCAACGTGGCTCTCGCATTGACAATTAGCCCGAGGCTATGCCTCCCGGGAAATTCACCACCATCACATCTAATAAGACAACAAAGTTAAGCGCTCCGATACGTCATCTACAATTGACGAACGCTTCATAATCGAGACCCAATGCGCTAATACCTGCAAACTATATACAGATGCTGCTATCCTACAAGACAGCGGAAGGACATCATTTCTGAATACTACGCATAATTTTGTCAGTGACTACCAGCGTTATGTATCTACGGAAGCCACTCTTCTTGTGATGAAACGTCAAGCCATCCATGACGTAATTCAGGATGCCACCTTTAAGCTGCCTACAATTAAGCAGATTGACGTATACACTGATTCCTTAGGAGCTATTAAGGAGCTCAAGAAAGTACACAAGGTGATGGAGATCTGCAAGGCGATTCATAAGCTGAACCATAATACAGCTACTTGCGTAAAAGTACATTGGATTCAAGGTCATGCTGCAAATCCACACAACATTGCTGCTGATCAGCAGCCGCACTTCCCTCCAGACATGAACCATTCCCCTTCCACCTCAGCCCCTAAACCTACTCCATACCCGTAAAAATGTTCTCCGACAGGATACACGTGCTCTCATTTCACCATGTGTCTACTCTCTGCTCCCTCACCTTACTAGGGCGGAGGAAGTTGTGCTTAGGAGGCTTCGGCCAGAGGTGGCCCTTACACCGGCCGTTATATCATCATGGAACTGGCCACATTTACGAGTTGGTGATACGTGTCCGTATTGTCCCACTCCAACGATGCAAGCAGATGCATACCACCTTATATGGACATGTAAACGGTTGCAGTCAGAACGCCCCCGTCACCTCCTTCAAGCCGGCCTTCGCTACAGCAACACAGTCAGTTAGAACCGCTAGATACATGACAACACATTTCACAATACATGTACTTCACTCCATACACAACACCGGCTTAACGGCGCACATTTTGGCCCCACTTGAGACACGGCTGCGAATGGTCGGGATCTATCCGGTTAAGGAATTGAGTAGTATAGATATGAACAAGTTTGAAACAGTATGAATGTGCTCGCCTTCGGGGTGGGGGGCTGGAAATATTTTTCTGGCCAGACGGTAGTGGGAAACAATTTCATGAAAAGTAGACAACGGATCTTTATAAATGTCGATCTCGTTACGAGCATGGCTATTCGCGACAGCGCGGCACGTGAAATCGCGCGCTATCCGGTGAGCCTCTTCGTTAGGGTTACACCCGAGCGGGTTAACTGAACCATCTAGATGGGCTGGAAAGCACGCGATGTGGTACCCTCCTTCGCTGCACTCCCGGGTTCATTGAAGTGCTTTCGCCACAATACTGTTCCCCTGTTCAGACACAAGGGCGTTAGAAAAAGATCTGACTTCCGTACGCGAGTCCGAGAAGACAACAGCAGGGGTTTTCGCGCTGTGGAAAGCCAGAGCGATCGTCGCTTCTTCTGGCCCATGGGCAATATTTGTATAAACAGAGGATGCATTGCCCAGGTCAACTTACGCGTCAACGACCGAAATAGCAAACTTTTTCCCACCGTGATACCTGGCAGCATCGACAAAGAGGGTTTTTCTTTTGCGCTTATTAACCTTTTTAAGTATGGCCTTGGCTCTCGCGATTCTTCTACCCTCGTTATGCACTGGGTGGATGTTATATGGATTGGGGTCAACCATGATTTGAGTGCGGATTTCCCTAGACAAGCAAACTTCCGTCACCTGTTGACGTCGAGGCTGAATACCTGCTTCTTCTAAAAGCTTTATTTCTGGCTTAGTGGATGAAACTCTCATTATTCGAGTGGCTGTGTGAGCTTCTATCAGATCTTCTACAGTGTTGTGGAGCCCTAGCTTCTACAGCTTCTCGGTTCTGGTGGACTGCGGAAGGCCAAGCACGCGCTTGAGACCTGCTCTGATTAGTGAATCGAGATCGGCCTAGTGCGCTTTAGCCCAATTAAGGTACGGCGCGATCTAAATAACATGGCTTACAAAGAATGACTGGTAAGCTCTGATCAAATCGTCCTGTTTGAGGCCACCTCTGCGATTTGAATCGCGGGCTACAAGTCTTAGTACATTACTTTCCTGCCCCGTGAGCCTGGTTAGCGCCATCGCGTTACAGCCCCTGGCATGAATGGGGAGACTTAGAACGCAGTTTTCCGACGACGTTATTGGGGGAGCTGAAACACCTTTCTCTACACGCCTGCGGTTTGAGGCTCAGTACCAATACTGCCTCTTGTATTGCTGTCTAAATTTCTGCACGCTTCACCTCTCCAATGGTATGACACTAAAGTGGACCTGAAACAACCATTCTTACACGATTCGCCCTTCTTTTATTACAACCGCAGGCTACAACCGCTTAAACAGAAACGCGAAACAGCGGAGTGCGTAGATGTCGCACAGTTCTTGTTTCTTTCCATGGCGATAGTACGTGTGGACGGCACCGTGGCTTCGTTTTTCATTGCACGGTGGTGGTGAAATCGAGCGCAAAATAAATACACGATCAACCAGGCTTTCCTATAGGGGGCGCACGCAGGCGTGGAAACGAGAGGCGAGTATGGCTAGCATGGACGGTCGAATGAAAGGGCGCGTTGAAAGGCGAGCACTAAGCACACGCCATCGCAGCCACGCTTCGAGATCGCGTGAGGCTCTGACGTAAAGCGAAGGCGCAGATGACAGAAGCTTTGCCGTTTGGAGCAATGGGCACCCCGGTACACGTACACTCAGCTAAGGTGAAGCGGTGCGGGCGCGGCTGGAGAGGGCTCCAGGTCGCCGCTTCATTAAAACGGTGCACGGCCCAAAATATACCACCAATACAGCAGCAAAAGTGCGCAGGCAGCTGGCTTCATTACTTCTGACGCTAATCCATAAATGAGAGAAGGATTCTGGGAAGGCAACTCTGGCGTCAAGGCACGCGAAGTGAGTAGAGCTTTAAAAATGCCCCGGCCAAATGAGAGCACGAACTATCCACTTATTTCTACTTTCCCTAACATTCTTTCTTCTTTCTTTTTCTATATTCCTCCTATTCGGGAGTCCTGCTTCGCTACTGGGACGCTTCCTTTTTTTCTCTACCCAACTTCCTCTCCCTTTTATTTCATTCATGCACACTCGACAACGTAAGCAAAAAACAGACAGCAGCACCACGTTACACAAACAAATCACAAATGTGAGCGCACTTCATTAGCGTTCTCCGGCTCCAGCAGATGGAAAAGCATTGGCTTAATTAGTTGGGATTAGAATAAACGGGAACTATGGCGTAACGTAACCACAAGGTTTACTGGCAATGCAATTCGAGACAGCGATTAGAATAAACAAACGAATAAAGCTAGTGACGGTGAAGGCACCAATTAAGCATGAGGCCATCTATATGTACATAAATAAAGCACAAAACAAGGGGCGCAGTGAACGTGGCTCTCTGACGCAAAATGTCCTTTATAATTCTGGCATGAATTATTGAATCCTTAAGCAGCAAGACTAATAAAAAATACATTTAGAAGTTGTCCGGAGGCCCTTCATCAAGCAATTACCTGTGATAAATAGTGCACAGGAAGTTGATACAAAATGAGAAATGCACCCCCTTACTTCTCGCATTTCAGGCGAAATCGTGTGCCTGATCAGGATAAGCAACGCGGTTATCCCCTTTCTTTCCACAACATCTTTTGATCAAAGTTACTTCAGTGAAGAAACTCGGGCGCCCCTATGCTACTAGTAATATTATTTGGGGTTTTACAGCCCGAAACCATCCCATGAATATGAAAGACGCCGTAATGGAGGGCTCCGGAAATTTCCACAATCTGGTGTTCTTTGACGAGCGCTGACATCACAGAGTACACGGGCCTCTACTATTTCGCCGCCATGGAAATGCGGCCGCCTCAACCGGGATCAAACGCGCAAGCTTGGAGCCAGCAGCCGAGCGTTCTAAACGTTACACCACCACGTCGGACGGGGCACCTATGCTCTAATTATCACAAGAAAGAGTGTTTAGGGACCACAGATATCACGCTAGCAACTAAGTGCGTATAAAGTCTAGACAATAAAACAATAAGATTTTTATTAACAGTGACACTGCCTATCAAGTCGCTTTTTCATCATCCCGTACAAAAAAAAAAAAGAAAAACTATCATCATAACCAACGGGTATTTGCCACAAAAATGAGGTAAGCCCCACAACTGACCACTGGTTCTCTAAAAACAGGGAAGGCAATGGTTAACCAAATAGATGGCTGCTAAGCGACGGTGGCGACCTGGAGACCCCGAGTACGAACAACGATAGAATACTAAGAATACCAAGGTAAGGAAAAGGCAGCGGCGGCGGCGAGAAGATCCCAAAGCGAAAGATGGGATCTGTGACTGTCTGTGGTTCAACTCCAACGTCTCTGCATGAAAAACGAAAGTAGAAATAACCTGACGTCACCTAGCGACAACGTAACAACGATATAGAAGCAACCCGGGGACAACCTGAGTCCCGTAGCCAAGACCTAGAAACGACCTAAAAGCAACCAGATCAGTCTTCGGAATCTTCCACATTCGATGTTTCAAGGTTTATTCTGCTAAGAACACGCTTCGCCATTATTTTTTTTTATCTTGGATTTGTGGCTACACGTATCTGTGAGAGGCATAAATGCGTATTGTATGTGAATTTCGACGAGCGGGGATCTTAAACAAAAGCTGCAGCAGGTAAATGAGATCTCATTTAAAAGGTTCATTCGCTAAGACTTGAATTATCAGTATACGCTCTTGAACTTGCGTCATGTTTAGATTACGGATCCTAGGCTTCACTCGCGCAAGTTGAGATGACATTTGCCAGCCAACCTGAACGGAAACGCAGAGGTGAAATGGAAAGTTAAAATGTCCGAAAGCTGGCGGTAATTATTAAAGAAAAACGCTTTCAATGAGATCACGAAAGTTCTACAGTTGTCCCTCGCCACTGGAGCGCGTAACCGCTATCGCGAAAAATAAGGGAAAAAAATCTAGGATCGAATGGGACACGAACGCGGCCCTCTGTGCGAGGCAGTCGCGGATTATACCAAATAGCTAGGCTAGCTCTTCTTTTTCTTTCAGTTACTACAAGTTTTTTTTTTTTTTTACGAAGTGAAACCACGAAATATGATTGAAACAGGCTTAAAATTTTCGAAACAGTACGCAGCACACCAGAAGTGTCAAGAAGAAAAAAAAGGAAGATAAGAAAATCAATAAAATTAAAAAAAGGGGAGTTCTTCTTTACTTTATAATTATTTTATGTGAGCAAGGGGCTCTACCCTGACTAGCTAGTCGGCAACAAACTCTCGTTTTTTTTTTTTGAAGTCATAAAGGTACAAAACAATGCTCTCGCAAAACACCACACGTGCAGGTGACTTGTCCGGGTCAATGTGAAATAATATTTCAAGCCCGCCACAAAGAAAGTAGGCCAAGAAGCATTATTGAGTAAAAAGAAACCCCATCCTCATTCTATACCTTTAGAAACCTGCCTCTAAGTGGACGTAGCAGGAGTTTCTTATTTAGCGTCCTCCGCAAAACATGCCAAAAGTGAGCTTCTTCATAACAGTGTAAAAATACGTGATCCAACAATAAACATTGAGCGCATCATGGTAAATAAAAACCTCGCTCTTTCAAAAATGTTCATAATGTCAACGTTCTGGAATGTAACTTAAAAACGAAACTTATCGCACTTAGCTGAATTCGCTTTTTTTTTTAAACCTTTTAAGTAAGCCTTCTCCTTCGCCTCCACTATTCATCTGCCATCACAGCTACTAAAAAAAAATCACGTCAAAGGTGTCTTTATTCCATCACTTTCAGTCTAGTGAAATTAAATATTTATTCATAAACCCAACGGAACGAAACACGACGCTGTTCACAACTTCCCCCAAAAAGCTTCGCATGGCTGAGGTGGTACTCGCTGTGCTAACAACAAAGTGAGGTAAAGCCCACCCAAGATTTTCATGCTCGCCGACATGGCTAATTGGGACGCTGATTAACACTACATGGTTTAGGTGCCCATATATACTTGATAAAAGTGGACGGGGGCGATGACCGCCACCGTTTCTCAGCTCGTAGAGCATCGGACGCGTTACTCGAAAGCTCGCAGGTTCGGCACTTGCCAGCCGCAAGTTAGAATTTCGACTTTTTTCTTTTTAAGCTTACATAACAATTTCTATAAATAACATTCCATATATACATTTCATATATACATTCCATATATATATTCCATATATACATTCCATATATACATTCCATATATATATTCCATATATACATTCCATATATACATTCCATATATACATTCCATTGTGAGTTCTCATCATCATGATAACTAACGAAAAAAACCCTTCCATTTCCATTTCTGAGATACGCAAGGAACGTCGTCGCTATAGCGATGTTCTTTCGAGCATCCTGTGTTTGTGAACGACGAGTACTTGATTATGGCAGGTTCCAGTGTTCGCGACCGTTATATCACCTGCGGGTTTTTATGAGTGCTTTTATATTAAACGTATTAAATCATACGACGTTAAAAAAAAGAAACGAAAGGCGGTACATTATACAGCGATCGTGTATCATTAACTAATCTAACACGCACCAACGACTTAGGCCGCTATTGCAAGGGTTACGAAACTAAAGAAAGGGAAAAAAAGTTATCGTAGTCATTTATATTGCACCAATTCTTCAGAAAACCAGGATGCAGAGAGAGAACGCCACGTGAATACGAGCCTATTTATAGGCATCGAAACACTTCAGAATGGTCGCCAAATGACAGAGCGAGAAAATGAAACGCGCAAAAAATTAATTAAAAGAATCAAGCGCTTTGAGAACAAAAAGAGGGCCTCCCAAATTCATCTCTGAGAACACCGAGCACCCGCCCTTTAGTAAAAGAACCGGAGGAAAACACGGCAAACTTTTTGCAGTATGAAAGATATAATAAAGTTGCAAAAAAAAAGACAAATACAGACAAAAAAAAAAGAATCATGTAAATTTTCACAGATAGAACGAGTGGGTGTGTTAAAAACTGGGATATCACTAATTGCGACCAGGAAAAAGAAGACGTCAACAGCGAGCATCATAGAGCGTGATCAGCTAGCAAAAAGAAACAAAAAAGGAAGAATTTGTGTCGACAAGGGAGGCCGCATTAGGGCCCCTAATCTCAGGCTAGACATTAATTAAAGTAGAGATTAACTACGCCATATCTCGAGAGCGACCACGATCATTAGGGATAACGGAAAGAAGATAGCGGCAGCGAGAAGCACCGCTTTAATTAATGCGTTCTTTTCGTGTCAGATCGAGCAAGGGAAAACGCTTTCTCCTCAAACTGGCACAACGCAATGACCGAAAGTTTGCATTTTTTTTTCATTGAAGTTGTTTACAGAGTTTCTAAAGTTTAAGGCTAGAAGTTGAATTTTTGTTCTTTTCCAAAAGTTATTACTGATACGAGTTATAACTGGATAGTCTCTCCCTTCGTTGAATCACACATAATATATTTTTACATAATTGAACAAGACAGAATAAACTGCTCGAATTCTCTATCAACCTCATCATTTTTCTCCAACAACATCATCATGCGTGTTTGGAAGTGTATGAGTGCGTGATGTGGTTTATAAAGAGAAGCACAACCACAAAACACTAATTTAAGGAGAGGGGGTAAACAAGGGTGTATTCGAAGCATAGTGGTAGGGCCAACCGTCAAGGGCCCCACTAGCTTGCGCCATTCGCCTAGCGGGTTGAAGAAACGCTAATAAGTATAACACTTGTGTGTCCGAGCTGGCAAGTTGCGCCATCCACTGTTCTAAACTGTTTAACAACTGCTTTTTTAAAACGTTGTTGCATAAGAATGATTTTAAAGACGACGCAATGAGGCAAGGGAGTGGAAGTGAAAGAAACCTATAAAGGTGCGCTGTTCGTAGGACGGGCAGGATAAGACAAAATTATTATATTCATTGTTCGCGAGTTATATTTAGAGTTCACAGTGCAATGCTAAACGACCAGGAACCTTGCCGCAAGCGCAAAAATGTCTGAGAATACAATTATGCTCGCAAGACTTGAAATGAATCGGTAAATTACAAAGCACTACGTTTTTAAGTATGCCTCGTAAAAAGAGGGAAAACAATGCACTTGGACGATGCGAGTTTAAATTCAGAAGGGTGGCATGTTGTTCGCCTGGTTAGGCCTCATGTGTTCAACTATAGTTATGTTTATAAGTGTTGCATTTTTGACGCAGTTTAAAGTTGTTTGCTGAATATAAAGTCCGCAGCAAGAAATCTCAGGATGAGAGAAAGAGAGAAAGAAAGACAGAGAGAGAACACGAACACACAGTCAATTCGATGTTTACGACTACTTCACCGGACGTTAACTCCAGGAAGGCCATAAAAGCCAGTCGAACCCTTCCCTACTCGGTGCTGTACACCAGCCAGACTGGCATTTTATACGAATGCCTCATCGTTCATTTGATGAAAAGCATGAAAGCATAGCTTAATGATTGATATGTGGGGTTTACCGTCTCAAAACCACCATATGATTATGAGAGACACCGTAGTGGAGGGCTCCGGAAATTACGACCACCTGGAGTTCTTTAACCTGCGCTGAAATCTGAGCCCACGGGCCTAGAGTCTTTCTGCCTCCATAGGAAATGCAGCCACCGCAGCCGGGATTCGATCCCGCGACCTGCGGATCAGCAGCCTAGTTCTTTAGCCACTAGACCACCGCGGCGGGGCGAATGCATAGCTTATTCACTCTGCCAAAAGCTTGACTAAGGACCACTGAAAAGACACACACCAGGTGAAGCCGCAGGAGATGCAATGATAATTGAAAAAGGAAGAGAGAAAATTCTTTAAGTAAATGCAGGTAACTTATCCGGCGCATAGGAGTCTCCTTGACATGCTAATCTGCGTTGGGAACAAAAGTGAAAAGATCTTGATCGATTGCTCCAGTTCTTTTAACGTTTATTTATTTATTTATTTATTTATTTAAGGCCAGGTGTATCCTAGACAGCCATTCAATTACATATTTTTTTCAGACAGCAAAAAGTAAGGCGAACTCCTCGAGCTGGCCTCCGAACTCAGAAAGTAAATAACGTCTTATCGGCACGCTGCTTATCAGCCTCAGACAGAGTGCGTAAGAAAGAGAAGACGCGAGCTCCTGACGCTGCATAACGGAAAGAGTTAAGAACGTCCTCATATGCGACAACCCCGCAGGCAGGCGAATATGCGCTAAACTCCAGCTGCCAATCCCATCATACCCTAATGGTTCGGCAATGGTTACCACATCGGTCCCATTCACGGAACTTCGATAATGCTGTAGCATTTTTTGCGGATGAAAAACCAAATAAATTATAAATAAGACTGCCCGACCACTAGACAGCTATTTTTCACGTGGAAACGGGGTTCCTAGTGACGCTAATGCGGGAATCGGCGGAGGAACGGAGAAAGACTGAGCAGGAATGGGACCAAATGAATGGGATCCACCTATCGCGGAGGCGGCATCAGTGCGCTACGTTTGACGCAGTAACGTGCAGCGTGTTCCCAGCTACAGCTAACGGCAGCCCCAATGTGGGCGTAACGCACTTCCACGGTCTCGCGTAAGGAACATCGTTACGAGGCCATTACCGAGCTACAATACAGTCGTCCACGGTAAGACGGAACAGCCGCAGCAACTCGCAAGTCAGCCTCTTGGTATGAACACATATCCAACATTTCATCAGCATACACCCCATCTGAACGTGCTCACGATGCACCGTTCTCGCGACGTAGAGCTCGTTGTAGTCGGCAGCTGCGATTGCAGTCGCGCCTGCGCGGCACCTTCTCGTTGAGGCATACAGTCATTGCCATTTGTCATTGGGACGCATGAAAAAAAGGCAGAGAGGAAACAGGGCACATCGCCAGCCGCCTGGACACGCACCGAGACCGTAGCTGCGGCAAAACAAACATCTTCACCGTCCAAGTACATCTCTCTCATCTTCATGAGAACGCGGGGAATAAGGAAGAAAAAGAAGGCAATTCGGCGTGATTACGGAAGCGCCGTATAAGGTGGACGTGATTCGAAAAGATACTCTTTTTCACACTCGCGAGTAATACGCGCGTTTCTACAACAACGTGAAGATCATCATCTCCAGAGGTATTCAACAAAACGTCTCTGTCAGGGAGGATGGCACGTGGGAATGTAGAAGGAAAATATCCAAACCAGGAAGAGACGCTAAAATAGCTTCCCGATAACTTCTATGGAGGAGAGCAGCTATTACGATTCGTGAATGAGATTCGCCGTCTTCTATTCGGAAGCAAGTCCATGAACATACATTCATGAACTCTAAATGGTGATTGTATGAATTGGTCGAATGAAGAACGGTACGCTCTTAATCAAGCCTCGTTTAAAGTTCTAGTTATAACCAAGAAACCATACATTTGTCGTCCGGTTTCCTTGAAATAGCCAGCATTTAGCCAAGAAGTGGTTAAGCGCGTAGCCTACGTGTATTCGTGTTTTCCGCGCATTGAAGTGAAGTGAGCCATGTGAGTTTGTGGGCAAACAGAACTTCGCACTCTCTTTACTTGAAGGGTCCCTGAAACGGTTTTACGGCGAAAGCTGTTATGAGATCAAAACTCGGGTCACGAGCGACTCCGCAGTTGTACGCCGCCGCCACCGGTTTCCGTAACCACTGTCGCACGCGTTCCACGCAGTAATACTAACGCTACGCAATTAAAATCCATTAGTAAGTGCTACTCCGTGGTCCCTGCTAACAGCAGTTCAACGCCAAGACCAAAGTCCTTCCACTTTTTCCAGAGTCATCACTCCACATTTTCAGCTCGTTCAGTGCGATCCGGTATTTACGACCCAGGGCACTTACAACTACCGACCGTCCGTTGACGAGGCACTGACAGTGCTGTCATTAGGCGCCAATTGCCGAAGGGCCATGAAGGGCCACGACTATCCCAATAAGTGCACGCAGAGGCCGCTAGTGATCGGATCCCGTAGGACAGAAGCTTACCGGGACACCTTAACGTTATGGGTGACAATGATGGTCCACGCACCACGCCTGTGGCTCACGACGCCAAGCCTCGCCCAACCAGCACTGCTTTAGAACTTTATTTTCATAATTCCATGGGAGGTATTATATGCCTACTCGAGATCAGCGCATTCAGGAAGGTGGCAACAGATGCAAGCAAAGATTATTAAACAGCGTGTTAAAGGAAAAACGAATAGCGAGTGAATTGATGCAGCCAGAAAAGGGCCATTATTTAAAACTGCCTTCCTTGGTTTGCTCTTTACAAACAAAATGTATTGCAAAGCTGTATCCGTAGTCTGCAACGTACAGAGCGGATAGCACGGGGTAATAAAGTGAAAGGTTATAGGTTATTGCAATTTAGCAATATGCGAGCGTAATTGGTTCGTTGGAGGCAGCAAGCGGTTATGCCAGCGTGCCGGGTCACAGCAGCAATACATCATGCCCTGCGAAAGCCGCCTATATTGAACCAGGGCCACCCGTCAAAGGGCCGTCGCCTGAAGGCCAAGAATGAGGAGGAATGTACACGGGCTAAAAAAAAATGAGATCGATGAGAATATACCACTTTCTCTAACCTCGAGACAACAGATTAGGAAGGAGCCTACGGTGGATGTCAATCCAAAGATTTCTTAGACATGCTCGACAGGCATGCCCTAAAACAACTAAACCTAAAACGAAATGTAAAACTAAAAAGTAAAAAAAAGAAATGAGCTTACTTTTTGTATTAGTCATTTATTATATTAGGATTTTAGATCGATAACAACGCTTAACGATAATCACTGAAATTCGGTTTATCACCTGGTATGCCACTCTAGTTTAGTCAATGTAATATTAGGCAGTTGCTACCACAGAACCTAATACTAAATGACATTCTCAGTCCCTAGATAACATTTAAAATGTTCTTGTAAAAACCGTTTAGGTGCAGACGAGCGCACACGCACATATAAACGTTTTGAATTATTATTACGATTAGTGCGACTCTTTATATTGTAGTTCTATCAATAAAAGCGAAAGTGATAATCCTTAAGGTATCATTTATGACACAGCAAAAAATATTATTACACAAAATTAGATGAAATAAGCCATTCTAGAGATCACTCTTCTTACAAAAAGGTGACAAATAAGGAAAAAAATGTTTTCGCATAACCGAGATTTAGGCGAGTGTCTGTATAACATGTTGAGTGAATTAAGCATAATAAAACGAAGGCAAAGATAAAGAAGGGACACGAACATCAGCGCTGTTCTCACACCTAACTTAATGAGCACCGAAAGAGATATTTTAAAGCACGGCCCATAACCACATCGGCAGAAGCCAATGACGTCAGTTAGAAGATAAAAATTAAAGGAATAAAAGTGAACTAAACAAAGAAACTGTATGAGGTGAGATGACTATTTAAAATAAAGTTGTCCGTCGTTAGAGCTCTCCGTCTCTTGCCTTACTGGCTTTAACATATGTTTTTTTGCTGCCATGGCTACAACTTGCTCTTACTCATACTCCTACGTTAAATTCACATGTATACCGAATAAATTGGATAGAGAGATAGCCGCCGCGGTAGCTCAGTTGGTAGAGCATCGGAACCACCAAGAAAGGCCACCGAGTGCTTGCCGCGATAGGGTAAGTCTAGGCTAAATTATTCAGCAGTCGGATCTGTAAAAATGTTATTTTAAAAAAACATTATATAAAGAAACGTATAACGAAGTGAATTCGGGGTGCGAGTCACGTAAAGATCCCACCAGCAGCACGGTCCTAGAAAGTAGTTCTTCGGGGACATAGCGCTGAAATTCGTGAGGCGAAATCACACTGCAACAAGCAAAAGGTCTGCCGGAGACGCACCATGTTTACCGCAACGTGACACAGAGTGAAAGGAAGCAACCTGCTATCAAGAATGTACAGAAAAATATATATATACGTACGTTAAAAACTATAAGAAAAGAAGAGAGAGAGAAAATATGTGGCCAAAGACTGTGTAGCCAGGGGTGTTTAGGTTCCACCAACTTGAAATCTGGGAAGGGGCGAGGCATGCTGTGTGCACCCATCTCTCTCGCAGCAAAACCTTTACTGACTCTCTGCTGCTTTACTCGCCGCTGGTGCACAAAAGCACCATGATTTTGCAAGTTTGCAAGTACGTTTCAAGAAATGGTTTTTCCGATAGACGACATTACAGTACAGATACGCGCTTGTGTATACAGTAGCAACTTGAGCGCCTTGGTAAATTTCGTAGCGTATTCCGACACCACTGCTAAGCCAAACATGGTGTTTTAGGTAGTAGCGACGAACCGGTAAATCATAATATGCAGAGTAAGGACCGGTGGCGAGTAGTAGGGTTTACCTAGCTTTTGTGGCACATGCCCATCTAGGACGAACCATGACAACGGCATGGCAATCAGACAAGCCGAAACCTTTGAGGTGAGTCAGTCCTACAAAAAGCTTTCCATAAGTCACCGCAAGAGAGCATCGTCACTTATTCTTTATTAGGTTACGCTACTGTCGTACAACTTCTACATGAGCGCCATACAACAAGAAGTCTAACACGGCACAAAATGGAATAAAAGACACTAGAGGTGACCATTGGAAATATAAGAGAAGTTACGAGACGAGCAGCGCTTTCAGACGTTGGGCTAACTTGCAGGCAAGGTAAAGGAAAAGCACAACGAATGTATCACGTGCCCTACACGACACCGTTTCCATGGAGTAGGCCCAGTCGGCCAGCGCAAAAAATATAACCATGCGTGCGCATGACCTTGTAACGCCACCTCGCCGCTTCAGTTTATGCCCGTCATTTATCCGAGTTCCCGTACATGAAAGCAAAAACAGTTACGATGGCGGAGACCTCAAAATCATTCAGAAATACCAAAAAGCATTCCAAAGGCTATTTGAAGAATCTAGCAGTGAATATTACTTATCGATAAGGCTCACTGCGTATTCCTAAAGGGAGCCCGTCAGCCTACAGAACTTTTTGTGCTCTTTAGTTAAGGGTTCGCGGTCATATCAGCCTCACGTGGCGCCTCAGTGTAGTTGTCACGAGTGTTCCCCATTTCATTCTTCTTCTACTTCCCCCATCTCCTACAATATATTTTGTTAGCAGTGTACAAGGAACTGAACACGCAAAATTCGTGGCTTTGCTAGCGCTACCTCACTTTTTTCGCACACTGTTTTTCCTTCACACAGGGGCACTCAAACCTTCAAGGCGAATTTCAGCAAAGAGACGCCAAAAGGTATGCATGAAAACTTCGACATTTACACACTCCCTTTTTTAAGGTGCTGTTACGAAATTTGAAGATACATCGGACACAGAATGTATTTTCTGGAGGTACTTCTTCCTCAAATGCTGGCTGTAAAACACACAGAAACAAAAGACGTTCAATCTTCCCAAGTGACTGCCCAGGCCAGTGATTCCTCATTGGATCTTAAATAAAGTTTATTGCCTACCCAGGTGACTTGCTGTTAGAAAACTCCTTTGACTTTCACGAGATAACGATATCTGTAGTCTGTTTGCTGCAGGAGGCCTTTTTATGTCTAGGTATATCAAGCTTACCAAGGACGTATATTTAAGCTTTATAGGCATGACACACACGTTATCAGAAAAAAGAACGAAAAAAAAAAACAAATTTTGCAGAAGTGCGCAGTAGCTTTCTTGAAATTCAACTTTCCTTAACGAATATTCATTTACACAAAGAGCTAAGGGCCCTAGCGACGATTTCAAGGGTTAGAGTGACCGTTTGTGAATAGAGACCAAAAGGCAAAAAAAGCTACCGAAGTTAAATTCACACTTGCGACTAACACTTGTCGAGCGAGTATTTGGAAATGGCGACCTATGCTCTACCTGCGTCCGACCTATACCCATTGCCACGCAGAATATACGTCTTCTCGCATTGTAACTGTCCCCAAATATAAGCTGACGTCCCGTTCCTCTGCGTATGATTGGTTCAAAGTTTTGAGACTATCCTCACGCGACTAAAAAAATGCCCTTCCCCCCTCCAATCTTCGAGGAGAATTGTGAGGAAATGCGAATGCATTTCTTGCGCCGAGAGTACACGATATAGTAATTTTAATGGCCTAAATTATTGACGAGACAAGGATTTGTAACATGACCATTTATGTACACATTCATCAGCCAGCAAACGGTCGAGAGTGGGGCACGCATATATATAAATGTGTGTGCTTCACTTCACACATATATATGCGAGCGAGCACACAACAGAGTGGGGCGCAGGGAAGAGAGAGAGCAAACGGCGAGGGAAGGAACGGCGAAGCACAGCACCTGTCATTGTACCTGGCGGCCATAATAACAGCGTTTTAACACAAACGCTAAACAAACGCTGGCAGCACAAACGCAACAAACACGTTTCAAACGCACTGCATTCAGGCGGTGGCAGGTCACGTTCAAGTCAAGAAGGTGACGGTTCCGGTCGCTAGGGACGAGGATAAGCGCGGGCACCTGCAGCTGTTGCTGACAGCTGCCGACGCCAAAGCGTGACACGGTGGGGCCTCCGGTTGCTAGGGGCGTGCGCGCCAGCAGCTGTTGTTATGGCAGAGGGTGGTGGACGGATCCCCATGAACGCCTGACATAGCCCGACTAAGAAATGCATTCGTATTTAAAAGTGACAGCACGTCCACGGAGTGAATGATGATGAGTGGGGCGAAGCGACGGTGCGCGCGTCCATGCGTCCGTCCGTGTATTCGTCCGTACGTCCTTGCGTGCGTGTGTCGGTCCATCTATCCATGTGTGTGTGCGTCCATCCATCCATCCATCCATCCATCCATCCATCCATCCATCCATCCATCCATCCATCCATCCATCCATCCATCCATCTGTTCGTCTGTCCGCGGATGCATCCGTACGTGTGTCCTTCCATCTGTCTGCTTGTCTGTCTGGTGATGAGAACGAACCACCGCGGCCCTTCCCTACACTTCATCTAGCCCCACCAACGAGGCGACGAGCTCGAGCCGCTACAGCGATCCGAACCAGCCGCACTGCTTCGTGCATGCACCACCAACAATCCGCCAGGTACAGCGACGATCCAGGAGTTTAGGCACTCGTATTCCGCGTACCCAGGCACAGCCCACGTGGCAGCCAATCGGAGAGCAGCGGTACAGCGCCATCTAGAATATCCTTACTAAACTGAAGTTTGTATGTGCTTCTATGCTACCTAAAGGTATTATATAGAGTAACTTTATGTGCTTCTATGAGGCAGCGAATCTATTATACTGTTCGGGAAATAATGCCTTCCTTTTTTTCTTGTTTTCTTCTTCTGCCGCTTATGCCTGACGCAGGACAAGGTTAGACAAAGAGAATTCTCGCCCCTGAAAAGGACACACAGCAAGCGAATAAGCTGAAGGAGTTTCTTTGCGATCAAACTGGCCTTTTGCGACCCGTAGCTCGGCAACAAACTTAATCGCGCTTGCGCTACTAGACACAATATAAAATCCGTTGTTTCGACCTCCTGTAAAGGGTGCATTACCACAAGAACGGTTGCACCATGAAAAAGCCGACGATGCGAATTACAAGCAATAAGAACAAAAAGGATGTATCATGTCCTGTAAAAAATGCACTGCCACAAGTGCAGTTGCCCCGTGGAAAAGCCAACGACACGAATTACAGGCTATAAGAAGAAAAATGATGTCATGTCTTGTAAATGGTGCACTGTCACAAGTACAGTTGCACTGTGGAAAAGCCGACGACGCGAATCGCAAGCAATAATCACGTCC
This sequence comes from Rhipicephalus microplus, assembly GCF_043290135.1. Classification (NCBI taxonomy): domain Eukaryota; kingdom Metazoa; phylum Arthropoda; class Arachnida; order Ixodida; family Ixodidae; genus Rhipicephalus; species Rhipicephalus microplus. The sequence continues at coordinate 7,077,537 of NC_134709.1, read as the reverse complement.
TGTAAAGAGTGCACTGCCACAAGAATCGTTGCACCGTGGTAAAGCCGATGACGCGAATCACAGGGTTTGGGCACAACAAGGATGTATCAATCTCCTGTAAAGCATGCAGCGCCGCAGCAAGACCAATACTGCGAAAAAGTTAAAGCTCGAACAGTCAAAAAACGTGCTTATTTGCGAAAGCAATTATTTGGACACTATCGGCTGGATTTTGCCACCGGCGTCGGCGTCAATGTCGGCGTCGCCGTAACTCACCGTATATGTATACGTATCAAGATAGATAAATATGCAAGAAACAAAAAAACCACAAAAACACTCCGACGCGCGGAATCAAACGTGGGACTTCTGCGTCGCGAACGCGGGGCATTAACCACTGAGCCAGCGAGGAGCACGCTCTCACCGATCAGACGGGAAGCGATTGATATCTACTACTTACCGCTCCTCACGGTCATCTCAGGGGGGACTATCGTGTTACCAGCAAGATGGCGCAATGAGCGCGCGTCGCCACATCGTGCGACGGCGCGCACTCTAATCTCCCACGCGTATTTTGCCCCACTTAGGACGCTCCCTCGCGCGCCCTTATCTTGAGGGGGGGGGAGGCAAATCGTGTGTCTTGGCTGGCCTCGGGCTTTATCTGGAACAATTCTGTTGTAGTTGCCGGGCGCACGAACGTCACTGCAATCATTGCAGTCTCCGTTTGCGAAAAGCGCGCGTTTTTAAGACACAGCGAAGTAACAACTGAGACGCTTATTCTTGTTCATCTGTACCTGTGAGTACGTTTCGTGCGTCATTTGTGCGTGAGAAACGCGGGGCACAAGTTTCGATCTAATTTCCATTTTGTGTACGACCTTTCAATTTGTTGCTATCGCGTTCTTTGTTTCACCTTTGTGGCAAAGCTGGGATTTTTTTTTTTGTTAGGCGGAAGTTTAGATAGAAGGCTTCAACATCGCGTAAAGTACTCCCGTTACCGGTAATACGTTGCGCAGGTTAAGTTCTCACAAACAGCTTTACTAAATATACTAGGTAAAGCACAATTATTCACGCTTTGCAAATCATGTTTACACAAAGAAAGAGGTGGCCAACGAGGTCATAGAGTCCTCACAAGCCAGGCCCCGCGCTGGCAAACAACACTCTATCAAAGAAGCAGTAAAAAAAGCAGATACACTGTCGAAACACTATAGAACTGCAGATTGCGCAGGGGTACTCTCACCCCTACCTCCATCGTAGCAATGGATCTCTGAAAAATAAGAACTAATCTTGTGAAAACTGAAGTAGGGTACCTTTCCGAACCCCCATATCCTAAACAAATCGATTCGTAAGGTCCACTCTCTTAAATGTGAAAACAAAGAAGGTACAGCAACCCCAAGATCACATATTCTGTGCCTGCCCAGCACTGGTTGACGAAGAAAGTGCTTAAAAGCGCAAACGACAGGAAGGGATAGAAGAGACGAGAACAGAGCTCTCCTGTCGTTTGCGCTGTTAAGCACTTTCTTCGTCTACCACGCAGCACCAACCAGCCCAATCAAGCACCTTGTTAATGCCCAGAACTAAACGGTCAAAATTAGAACGACGAGTTTTGGGAATCATCCCTCCATAGCACCGAAAGACAAGACGAAAAGTAAATAATTGGTCAAGCCTATCTAACTGCCAGAAGCCGACTGGTTCTGGGTGAAGTCAAGGGGGGTAGAAAAGAGTTAAGAAGGAACTTTCTACTCAACCTGATCGTTTATACTCTCTAAGCGTGCTTTGTCTTTCTCTCTCTCTTTCAAACGTTGGGACATTTTTATTTCAAGCACAGATTTTAGTGGTGGTTACAGTATGCGTGTGCCATGAGAGCATTCGAGATTCTGTCCCATAGCACGCGCACAGGTTTTAGAGAGAAAAAAACAATGAGGACTGCTAGACAGAAAGTGTAAGACGCTTAATAAGAGCAGCATTTTTGGGCAACTTGGTAATTCACAACTATCTGAGCGACTGCTAAAAAAAGAAAAGCGGACAACACAAAAGACACACCTAGCGTAGTATTACAACTAAAAATTTTTGTGACAGTAGATCTTTTATTATACTGACTGTATACACATTTCGCATACGCGCACATGGACGCAATGAGGACTTCACAAGAGTGTACATTCAATAAAACAGTCTCAAGATGCAATATACCATCGTCAGGAAGACAAACTCCTTGTCGGTGACAGCCATTGATGGTGACCTAACGCACTAATCAACTATTTTGACAACCACCTCGGCTTATGTGACTTTACTAAATAGCTGTGCTCTGCTACGGAAAAAAAAGGTGCGATTGTTAAAGAAAGGTAGGCAGCGACAATCTTGACAAATAAAGTTCGTGCGAGGTGAGTCGTTCTTGTTGATGGTGTTTCTGTCGTAGATCAGACTCATTGCGGATATCACCAGATAACGACGTTTTAGACACGGCAGCTACCTATAATAAAAGTGAAGGCGAACGCATAATTTAAACAACTCCCAAAGGACACCCGTCTTGAATTTTCATCTGGGCTAAACCATTTTCGCAAGCGTTTAATTTGGCGCTACATTTCACAAAGAGCGGGACCGTTCCACGCGCTAAGCGCATTTCGTTCTGAATTTCTTCACCTGAATCCACCGTATGCTGTTATACTACATATGCTAAACTAAAGCTCACAAAATCCACTAAACCTTATTCTCTCTCTCACACACACAAAAATTGCAACGGCCACGAAATATGGCTTCTAACGTAACAATAATAAAGTCACTTCCAAGTGAATAAATTCTAAAAATGTTGAAGTGGAAACGTGCCGTGGACCAGAAGAATACAACTTGTTGAAATGGCCACAAAAATTAGAATATCACAGCGTCGTGTATAATAATAATACCTGAGGTATAACGTCGTAAAACCACGATACGATCATAAGAGAAGCCGTAGTGGATGCCTCCGAAAATTCCGACAACCTGAGGTTCTTTTGATTGCATCTAAATTACACCAGCCTGGAGCGTTTACACCTTCTCCGAAATCATGGCTGCTGCGGCCGAGACTCAATCCTGCTACCTCCGGCAGCTGTAGATAATCGTGGTGGGTAGAGCGATGTGCAGCTGTACAACGAAGCACGCGCGAAGCCCAAACAGTGCTGAGAGTCCCATCTTCGCACAGAAACGCATTGTCGCTCATCAGGACTCACTATAGAAAAATAATCAAGAATTTTAGTATAAAACTACCCCTTGTCCATCTCATCAGATATCACAAAAAGTATCTGAGATAGTTCGTCCCAAAACCACGATATGATCATTAGAGACCCTCCATAGTACAGGGCTCCGGTAATTTCGACCATCTGGAGTTCTTCAACGTGCACTAAGATCGCACAGTACACGAGCTTCTACAATCTTTACCATTTCACCTTCATCGGAATCGGCCAGCATACCGGGATCGAACCCGCTATCTTCGGGTCAGCAGCTGAGCACCATAACCACTGTTCTGCCACGGCGGACAGTATTACTATAGCAACACCATATGTCTAAAACTGCAAAACCACTACGCGTGTGGGTACGATGGTATAAGTGGAAGATGATGCTGTCAAGAGCGATTATTTCCACGATATCGAGTTCTTGCGATTGACCCATCGCCGTACCTGAGATCGTTATCAACCAGACCCACAAGGCATCATCACGCCGAATCTCTAACACCCTGTTTCTGCAGGACAGACGCATGTAAGTTCTCATATTTTCCACGCACGGTCTCAGATTGGAACGGAACAACTCGGGCATCCTCATAGAATCTATTTCTCCTTCGCTCCAAATAGCATTGTCCTGAAAATGCAGGTTTCCGATTTTTTATTACAGCGTTTTTCTTTTCTTTTCGTTTTCTTTTTCATCTTGTATGTGCTGTACTTATTGTATACTTATGTATTCATTACTTTCTTGGCTTGAACGGTGAAAAGAATTGTGTTTATTGTTTTGTATTTAATATGTATTTATTTTTACATTAATCGTACAACATATGAAGTATGAATTTGTGGTGTGTTTTTTTTTTCTCTTTTGTCCGGTACATGCGTTATCATAAAATAAATTGCTATGTCGCTCCTTGTGTTCACTATGAGTGTATGAAACACTAGCCCCAAACCATCTTTATGCCACTTATTGTTTCAACTATGTCTCCTTGTAACTGCCCACCTGCTTGGACCAAAGGGTCTGCAGTATGTAATAAATAAAATAAAATAAACGACTACTGCCTCTAAAAAAAGTATGGGGAAGAAAAATGACGTTACGAAGCGAAAGAGACAGAGGAAGCCATAGCCAAGAAAAGAAATGAGACAGATTAATGTAGGTCATATTCTTATGGGTCATTTATGGTTCACCTGAGATATTCCCAATCGGCGTTTCTTTTTCTTTCGTGCACTTGCACCTGCGGCCTGCCGAAGCAGACATTTTTCATTCCGAGGCACGTGAGCAGAAGCGGCTTGTGACCTGGCTTTGCGGCTTTGGCACGATCTGGGCGCCTGAACACCGCTTGCACCCCGAAACGGGTCGAGTGTCAGCATAAATCACTTTCCCTTTCTTAGCCCAACTTGTCAATGCCGAACGACCTGCGCGTGGAATCGATGACAAGAAGGAAAGAAAATGGGGCGTGAAGAGGCACCAGGCAAAAAACAAGGAAGGAAGAAAACAGCTACGTCATTATACGTCACCGTTCAGGCACGACGGCTCGAAGCGTGCTTGAAGCCACGTCGCATCGCATGCCGCGTTAGCAACTCGCAGCAGATAGTGTTGCGGACGGCAGAAAGTTAAGAACGTTTTCGTTTTGCTTTGTTTCAAAGCGGAAGCCATACATGATTCATCGAAAGAGACATGCGCGTCCGTCTGCGGCAACCATCCTGCGGCGTCGGGGACAAGTGACGCAAGAAATGGTGACCACGTGATTATGAACATATGACAGCACAGATCGCAAACGTTTGTGGCGTCATCATGAGGTCACAAATGCTGGCGTAACGTGACGTGACTTAACCCCACACTATGCCGCTGTAGCGCCCTCTTTTGGGCGGTGGACAATACAAAGGGCGCGTGACCTTCACAGAGGAAACTGAAGACGGCGTTTGGCAATGGCAGGCGATTGATTGATATGTGGGGTTTAACGTCCCAAAACCACTATATGATTATGAGAGACGCCGTAGTGGAGGGCTCCGGAAATTTCGACCACCTGGGGTTCTTTAACGTGCACTCAAATCTGAGCACACGGGCCTACAACATTTCCGCCTCCATCGGAAATGCAGCCGCCGCAGCCGGGATTCGAACCCGCGCCCTGCGGGTCAGCAGCCGAGTACCTTAGCCACTAGACCACCGCGGCGGGGCACAATGGCAGGCGAAGCCACGGTTCCTATTCTCTGCTTCCTAACGCATGGACTGAGAAAAAAATAAACATTCCTTTAGTCTTCGAATCGTCTTAGGTCGTTGCTCAACGTACCCCGCGAGTTCTTGTTTTTGGCCTAGAGAACACTTTCGAAAATTTAGTAGCAACTTCGTGTAGGTAACTAAGCTTCATCTGACCACACTAGCGACAGTACTTGTCATAGCCTGTGGCCAAATACCAAAGATGTTGTCACGTGGTCGTGACGAAGCACGAGGCGCCAGATGAGCTGCGAAATACGAGACCCTACAAGGTGAACTGGTGCCCACGAAATTAAAAGCAGGAGATTTACGTGATGTAGGTCACTAAAGAACAATCACCCAACCAACCAACTCTGATAGCGGCATCACAGTTGTCGGTAATCAGATCATCGGCTTGATGAAACCATCAAGCATTATCACTGTTATCTGTATTAGATCCCAAATAAACAAGACAACTCCCGACGTCCGCGTCTTTTCAGAGAACAGTTCGAAACCATCTCAAACCCTTTTTTCTCAAACACTCTGGCATCGCTTGCACCAAGCGGTGCCTACGGCAGATACCCTTTCTATCCAGAGCTTATTTCCACCCGACGTCACGTGAGCAGTCTTCTGACGTCACTACTTGCACCAGAAAAATGGCAAACACCATGGAAGAATAACGGATTCCTTTAATGATTTCAACGATATTTGAGGTTTGAACGTCCCAAAACCACGATATAATTACGAGAGACGCCGTAGTGGAGGGCTCTGGAAATTTCGACCACCTGGGGTTCTTTATCGTGCACCCAAATCTGAGCACGTGGGCCTAGGAGCGTTCTCGCCTTCATCGAAAATGCAGCCGCCGCCACCAGGATTCGATCCCGCGAACTGCGGGTCAGCAGCATAGTACCTCATCCAATAGACCACCGCAGCAAAGCAACGCGCTTCTTTAACTTTGAAAAGGGTTTCTATAGGGACCCCTTAACAAAGAATACGACGTACGAAGCAATTCATAGCGTTTTCTCGTCATAAAGTTTTCTTTAAAAAAGAAAGGCCGAAAATTTTGATGTTGTACAGCGCCCAGCGCATGCTGCACTTTCTATGTTTAAAAGCAAAAACTAAGAACAGAGTCCCAATTTTCCCCCCGTTTTCCTAATGTGCCTGGTCCTCAAAGTTATTCGCCCGCTACGCATACCGCGTAAAAACACGTTTGGTACACCGCTGAATGGGAGAATCGCGTGATGCTGTGCCTGCCTCGTCTCCCTAGAGATGCTTTATATATATATTAATATATATATATATATATATATATATATATATATATATATATATATATATATATATATATATATATATATATATATATATATGCAGCAGCATTACGCGCATCCTCGCCGATGGAACAGAGCGCACGGCTATAACATGCTCATAAAACTTCAGGTAAAAAATGTGTTAATCTCGATTACTTTTTCTCACACAAAATGAACAAAATCAGAACACCAATCCTAGCGCAAATGGGTCATCTTGCAAATAATTCAACAACACCTGTTTCTGTTCTCTATATTGAATAGTTCTTGTAATTTTAGTCGACTTAAATAACGACCTTATGCTGTTCCAGCAACATCGTAGTTCGAAATCATGTTATAGTTTGTTTCATGTTTCACAATAATACTAATTGTTGTAGTTTAACGTCCCAAACCCGCCGTATGATTATGAGAAAAGCCAAAGTGGAGGGCCCTCAAAATTTCAACCACCTGGTGTTGTTCTCTAACATGCACTTAAACCTAAGCACACGGGTGTCAAACATTTTCGCCTCCATCAAAAATGCAGCCACCGCGGCCAGGCATGTTTCGCAAGCGTTGATGTTAAAGTATAGTTGAACTTTCTCAGACGTTGCGAGCTTATGCTAGACAACGGCGGAGAAGAAATTATTGTATCGCGACATCTAGCCCCTAACAATGTGTAACAATATTCAGTGAGACATCTGTCCGCATTTTTTATTGCAACCAACCTACTCAAGAAACGTGTTACAATGTTGCTTGCGCTACCATACCAAAAAGCCGCCATCCTCATTGTTACAATCAACCAGGAAGAATACTCAACGTTGTCTGTGGGTCAAGAAGCAAACCTGCGGCAAAACTTCTGACGCAGCATGTGGATGACCCAGGGCATGATGACGGGCGCTGTGAAAGGCTCATTTATCATCATTCTGAAGAACAGGCAGAGACAAAAAATATGGCAGCTTCGCACAAGTGGTGCCAATCTTGAACGTAGAACGGAGCCGGGTCGAAGTCCCCATTTCTGTTGATATTAATTTCTTCTATCGCTTCCTGCCTGTCTCTTGAGTTTCCTTTTTTTTTTGTATCTTCTTCCATATCTTTCGTTCTCCCTCTATCTGTTTCTTTCCCTTTCTCGCTTTTTCTACACTCACTTCTCTCCTCTTTGCCTCCTCCTCTGCTTCTTAATTTCAATTTATTTATCTTCTACTTTTTTCTGTTGCTTTCTATCTCTTTGCTATTAATCTATGTTGATTTCTTTCTGCTGCTATCTTAATTTTTCATGCTTTCTTTGCCATTTGTTTCCTTTATTTCTCTCTTTCAAATGTGAAGCCTGTCTTTAGGAACTGCAGGCACATTGAAGTCGGTCGGTCGGACGTCCGTTTGTCCATCCATCTATCAGTACATCCATACATACATCCATCTACACGCGTATAATGTGCCCAATATGCGTATAATGTGGACGATAAAATAGCCACACGCGATGGCTTTCACCTTGAAGTGGTCGACAGGCTGACTGATGCGTTAATAGGTAATCAAACTGGACGATTGGGCCAGTCGGTGTTTTCTCCCACGTAGTATATTTATATCATGCTAATAGGAGGTCCCAGCTTTGTCAAAAGAGAGAGAAGGAAAGGAAGAAGGTGCCTATTCATAATTCCCTTGAATATACCATGCAGTTATCATGGAGTGTCCTTGTATACGACGGTCGAGCGCTTCATAAGGGAGGAACCGTATACCGAGACATCCATTCCATTACGTGCATCATAAAAACAGCCTTAGCAAGGCTGCTTGCTCACATTCCGGGCGGTCAGCTTTTTTCAACAGAATAAAAAGAAGGCGAAGACACAAAGACATCACAGATATAACGTATCGCTTTCCCTTCTCTCTGCGAACGCCAACAACTCTTTCGTGGCAGTAAACGTTCCCCAATGAGCGGATTGTTGGGCATCAACGTTTGACCACTTTTACTTAAAGGTTCCGCCGAAGGCACTTTACTGCTCAAACGGGGCACGCAATAAATCGAATTGCCGCTGGGCCCACGCGTAGTACAACCACCGAGAGTTACTACGGCCGCAAAGAGCTCGTGGGCGATACGCTCTGACGACACTCAGCCGAGAAAAGCATTCGACACCCGTAATGCACGACGCCGAAGAAGTCGTGCGAGTCTTTTCTTACACTTTGGTTCCCATCGCTGCGAAGTGCACTGCGAGTCCAAATGGCAGTAAATATACAGGGTGTCCCAAATATCACGCAGCCCGATTTGAAACAAGCGACACGTTGCCACGCAAATCACACGTAGTGCATATTGTTGTCAGCATACCGTAATAACCACATCTAATCTTTATTAATGAAGCCTAATTGATTATGGCTAGCTAAGTTTCTAAAACGACATATACACCCGCCTCATTTTTCACGAGAGAGAGGAAGGCAAAAAAAGGCAGATAGGTCAACCACATTGTACCCGGTTTGTTACCCTACATAGTGGGAGGGAGAAAACGAAAAGAAAGAAAAAGCAAAGAGAGACTACAAGTCATACGTGCACACACATATGAGCGTTCCCAGCGCACATACCGGAAGTCCCAACCGAGACATATTTGAGATAGTTTCCCCAACGGTTGTCTGAAGGTGGAATGGAATCTGAGATGTTAGCAAAGGCTTGCAAAGACTGGCTCCAAGGAATACAGGACTAGCGGTGCGCACTGGGCTGATGGAGTCGTCAAAATATGAAAAATAAGACGCCAATACGCTCGGAGATGAAAATGTTGGAAGCCTAGTACTGACTAGCTACCTCACAGCGATCCTGTTCGAAGGCGCTGCTTTCTGATGTGCGCTGCTATCTAGTCACTTGTAACTTTCAGAATTTCTCGGGCTTTTTGATTAGCCACAAAAGCGAGCAAGCACGCTATTGAAAAAAGCACAGTTCAATGTCATTTAAACGTGCCTACATATACCTCATTGACATTACCTGAGTATATGTCAAGTCAGAAACCAAATTGGGACTACAATTAAACAAAACGACATTTGAAAAGCCGTTGGTAGTGGACAGTATACCGGGAATGATATGTACTTGGTGTGGAATGTGTAGCAACGTCGTTTTTATTATTATTGTGCGCGTGACATTTGGAACACACCGCATAAGCAGGTATAACAACTCGGTATAACCAAACGGTATACCAACTCGTTGCTGGATTTAGGCACACAAGGCAAGGCACTGGCTACGCCTTCTCGGTCGTAACGGGACGAAAAATATACAATGCAAGAACGGATGTTTTTAAGCCTTTGTACAAAACAATTGAACGTATGTTCCGCTGCAGTGCTGTAGCAGTTACGGCGCACGGCTGCTGAGCCGATGGCGACGCCATCGGCTCAGCAGCCGATGGCGTCGTAACTGTCCTTGCCTTGGTCGTCCCTTCGATGGAACCGGAAATTCTGGACGCACGTGTACTTGGATTTAGGTGCACGTTAAAGAACCGTGGATGATCGAAATTCCAAGACTGGCTCGATTAGAAACAATGTGCCGGATACAGACTGTAATTCTCAGCGATTCTCGCGAACAAACATCTCGTAAGTTCTAAATCATTGCCAAGTTTCCCACATTCTTGGCGTTTTCAATTCGCATTGTTTGCCTCTCGGTTAAAAAAAAAACGAATTGTTTCTAAGCGATGCAATTGTCTGTTTCACAGAAAACGGTTTGGACGGGATGATAGCAAAACGTTAAAACAATATAGAATAAACTAAATAAAACGACAAAAGAAACAAAAAAGCATCTTGGCTTCCACGCGGAAGCTTTATTGACACAGATACCGCAGTGAATACGGCTTTCGCATGGAAACCGGAGTGTAATTTCCTTGAAACTTCTCTTTGGTCGGTGTGCTTTCTTTCTTCCCTAAGCGATGAGCGCCGTTCTTATGTGCATGTTTTGCGAATCCGCACTCTATGTTTTTATTTATTTATTTATTTATTTATTTATTTATTTATTTATTTATTTATTTATTCGCGTAAAGTAAACTTGCTTCAAACCACACCTACAGACATCATTGGTAGAGTAGTTCGTTCGCTGCCCGCAACACGACGCAGTCAACATTTGCAAGGCCGCTCATCACAAATTGGACTGATTTATGAATTTATTATAGACCTTAACTTACTCATCTTCAGGAGCACATTCTTACAGACAATCTGCCTCTCCCCTAGTAGCCGTACTGGTGCCGTTACATTCACGAAAACCTCACTACCATATCCCTTTCAGGCGCGTATTATGATGCACTGTTTTACGAATGTGTCCAATCCGCAGAGCATTCATTCCAATAAAAAATGAAGCGATTCGTTGTTTGGTGTGATTTTCAGTCATAAACATCATTTGCACAAATTAAATATTTATTTCTTCTCTCGATAGTCGTGCTATATTTTGATATAAATATAATGAAAACAATGTACCAAAAGTGCGCGCAATTAGTTTTTGGTTGTATTCATTTCGAGAAAATAACGGTAATGCTACTGACGTTGGTTCCGGAATGCGGTATGTCGAACTACCCATCGGACGTCGTGGTGGTGCCATCGCGAAAGAGATCGGTTACAGTCATTCGAAGCCCAGTGGTTAAGTGAAGACATATCGACTATGGAGAAGGTTCACTTCAACCAGCTCTCTTCTGGCCACAAGCTGACACAATTACCATAAACATGTGGCAAATACAAACCTAGCCAGCACCGCTCAAGAGAATATGATACGCATTGGCTTAGTCTGAGGCCCTTACCTCCTGCATCAAAAGCTAACACCGGGCCTTAGGCTGAACATGCACTGGTTTCGAGGAGAGTTGCATGGGCATGCTTTCGCGCGACAAAGCACTTTAATTAAACCGCTGCGCTGGCCGAGACGGCGCAGTTCGACAAAAAAAAAGAAACAAAAGCGACCACGCGTATGGAGGACGCTAGAGGGCACGCCGAACATCACTGGCTTTCCCATACTGCTCTCCGGGCAAGCCAAATAAGGAGATACAACTTGCACAAGCTGACGCGTAAATCCCATCCTCGCGAGCGACGTGTGTTTAGTTTAGTCCTTTTTTACGCCCAGGGAGCGACGGGAATTCGCCGCGCACCACTTAGCCAAAATGGAGAGGTAGATCGGTGCGCTTGCACGTCCGATGTTTTTATAGCAGTTCCTATTCCACAAACCGGACGGGCGCAGATTACTTAGCGTTACATCTTTACTTGCTCCTCCTTTTTTTTCTTTTTTTTAACACGAGAGTCTTTAATGCCAGGGTCTACCATGGCTTCACTGACGTATTTCCTTCGCGAAAATGCTGTACAAAAAAGGCGCACAATCAGATTGCAGAGAAACAGAAAAGTTATTGCTGGGCACGCTATCCACTGCGCTACGGCCGCTCACAGTCTTTCTTTTCTCTCCTTTCCTACTCCTTCACCAGTACAACGTAACAAATTGGATAATTCTTATCTAGTTCACTGCCCCGCCTTTCACTTGACCTTTCTCTCTACTTTCTGTTGCAGATGGCAGCACAGAACGCCTAAGTGTATTGCGATGAAAATTTTTAGAGTAATCAGGGCGTTAGGTATGCGGATGGCAGGAATTTTGAGATACAAGGTACAGGAATAACACGCAATCTCTTCCATAATTTCTGGTGTTACGACTCACAAATGGTGCGACTGTTCATTATATGATTATCATGAATATACAGGTATACATATGAAAAATTTAACGAAGAAAGAAAGAAATTAGCGTAGTTAGCATTGGACGCGCGATATATATATATATATATATATATATATATATATATATATATATATATATATATATATATATATATATATGTATGTATGTATGTATGTATGTGTGTATGTATGTATGTATGTGTGTGTGTGTATGTGTGCGTGTGCGTGTGTGTGTGTGTGTGTGTAATACACCAAGCATCTTCTCTTTCAATGCTCCTTCTCTCACCGCCAATGCTATACGCCGGACAAATCGACGCATGTGTTGTGGGAGCGAAGCAGAAGAGTAAGAAGAGGCCGAAAAGGTCGCACAACGATTGATGATGCTGAGACAGTTTTGAGCCGCGAGAAACATTTCACGCCGAGCTAGAACAGCTCCGCTACTTAAAAGTCGCGGTTTCGACGCAAGGCCGAATCCTGAATGGTCTACGAAGTAAGGTTAGTGACTACCGCCCGTCGGGGTTCCAACCTGGCGTAACTGAACAAAGCAGTGGCGTGGGGAAACACCTCCGCTGCGCTCCTACCCCCTCAGAAAACTGAGGTGGTACGTGAACAGCCTATATATATAAAGGCATACGAGCCACCTGTTTGATCTCCGAGAAGTGTGCAGTTCATTCCCCAGCCACAGTCTTTCCTGGTGTGTTGTGCGCGGTAGAAGACAGCGGGCGTTTTTGTTTTCCAATCAAACCGCGATCAACCCTCACGCGTTTTCACTCGCACATGCGACGTGCGGGACGATGTTTCATTGTCGGACTTTACACGGAACCAACCGGCGACGCCAACCACCAAAAGACGCTTGTAGTACCCATACAATTGTCGTCCCACTAAAGGCAGCGCGCCAGCATACATATAGCTACCAAGTTAAAGCTTCGTGAATTTTAATGATCAACTATCACAGTTCACTGAATAAACTTTTGTCCTGCTATTGTGTCATCGGTCAGACTCACGCTTTCGCTGCAAAAGCTCGATTCCGATCAATCATCCGAGAACAAGAGTGCTGACCTATTTCTGCATCGCTGTATATGGGACTTTGTAGTTCGAAGTTCACTGTGACATAACAACAGCACTGATGACATAGTTCATAAGTGTTGCAAAAGGAAAAGCCGCAGTAAACACTGTCGAAAGGACCCCCTGTCGATATCGTTCTCATTGAATACAGGGCAGGCAAGTATATAAAAGCCCACTAGAAACACAAAATAAAGAAGAATGGCAGAAAACTCACATTGTGAAAGCACGAATTACAACAGTGTTCTCAAGGCACAACCGGGTGCGGTTGTCGAACACAACGCGCGAAACTCACTATATGGGACGGGATCGGTTGGTTACGACAACCAAGCGAGTCATCAAGAAAGGTCACGCTGCGATTGCAAGGCAAAGCTTGCTTGCAAACGGGTAGGAACTAATGTTCCTCGTTACCAGTCGAGAGTTACTATCACACACGAAGTACAACCAATTGCCCTGTTGGCTTCCGGCATTCAATATTTATAAAAAGCAGAAAAGAACACAAGTGTTACTTGACTTACAGGAGATGGCTATAAGGAGCCCTAAAGAACACGCTTCAAATAAAAACGAAACGCACAGCAAGAAAGGATGCAGTCAGCGTGTCAACATGCCAAAAGCGGTGGCTTTAATGAGAGAGCAGCCACGATGTCGACGCATCGCCACCGCGGACAAACGCGTGAGGTCAGAGAGAGAGAGAGAGAGAGCGGAGTGGCAGTGTCCTCGTCAGCGACGCTCTGCCTGTATTGCCAATGAAGGTACGTGACTACGCTGTCGGGCACGCACACAGCGAGCCAATCAGACACGCCGGGGCGAAGACCCGTTAATTACGTCACATTAGGATCCACAGGGCGAGAGCACTGCGGGTCGCCATGTTTTGGCAGCAGGGACGTACCGCTTCACGGTAGTGTGCTAGAAACGGCTGCCGATGTTCGTTACACACACACACGCGCACACACACACACACACACACACACACACACACACACACACACACACACACACACACACACACACACACACACACACACACACACACACACACACACACACACACGGGGAAAAAAGGAAACCGTGACGCCAAGGCTCCACCCAGCTGCACCCACGCTGCTGCAGGTATCGCGCACGTAGGCCTCTCCTGTTCGGGTCGTTACCGCAACGCCAGCATCGGAGACGCCCGTAACCTGCTGGCGTGCTAAGTGGATTCAGTTCTCTCGTTTCTGTTTCCTCTGCACGCCGTGCCACGACGTACCGTTATATGGAGCTTTGCTTCTAAAGTGGCTCGTCGTTTCTCTTCAGTCTTTCTGCGATTCTCTTTCGCACGCTTCCCTAGATGCACGGGATACTTTTTTTCTGGTAGGTTTCCGGTTACTCCGTTTTCTGCATCTCCGCACGTAATGATGTCACACTGTTTCGAGAACCACATAATGCACACTTTTGTATTTATACTCGCTGCCTCCTCAACGGTCGCTATTCTAGCTATAGTGGCGTATGATACAGAGTGTATCACCGCATCCACTTCTTTAGCGTCGGGCGTTCTATCTGGTCTCCTTTTAATGTGGAAGACACCGCACTGAGGCTATCAGGTTCGCGAGGCCACTACACAACGAGGGAGTCTATTCATGACTATCGTCTTACGCCTGGAGGCACCAGGCTAGCCCATTCAGTTGTAACATACCTAAAGCACCACGGCCAAAGTATCGACAAGTCCTGAATAGCAATCACGCAAAACCACTATAACACAGGAGCTAAACCAGTACTCAAGAAACCTCTACTGGGTGAAAACCACGTTAAACCAGACATATCCACGTAGTGTTCAAGACGCAACGAGCATAACATCCAATGCCACAGCGCAAAGACCCACTTGAGCTCGGAGAAATGTAACAAGAAGCAATTTTTTGTCCTGCTCAACATTGCTTCAATCATTTAGCAAACATGTAGCCATGTAGCGCTAGATCCGCTTGTAGCCTACATCTTCTTCATCGTCAGCGTCGGTAGCCGGTCTAGTTTCCATCTGATTATAAGGTGGAGGCATACGACTATACTTATAAGCGACAGCTGTCGACAACCACTCCTTCGACCACATGCTGGCGTTCTTCAATTTTTGCTATGCGTCGGTTTAAATTATGCACATGACACGAGCGCATCACGTGCACTTGTCCTGCGATTGGATTGAAACTATTTGCATCATAAAAATCACAGAGATAAAAAGAGTACGAAAATAAAGTAGGACTTCATTGAATGTAACCCCAGCCATTACAATCAGATTGGACCACTAAGATGATAGATTGATTCACATGCGGGGTTTAACGTCCCAAAACCACCACATGATTATGAGAGACGCCGTAGCGGAGGGCTCCAAAAATTTCGACCACCTGGGGTTCTTTAACGTGCACCCAAATCTGAGCACACGGGACCACTAAGATGTCGCGTACAAAAATAGAATCAGCTCAAAGCACCACATATATAAGAACTGCTGACGCCACAGCTGTAACACAAACTTGAGCTTCTGACACATACCGGCAAGCAACAGAGGCCACCCGCGGGGACGAAAACCAGACGCAAACACCTGCCACACTCAAGGTTACGCCGTAAATGAGAAGCCTCGAGATGGCGCTGACAACGCGGAAACCTTTTTTCGGTCTTCTACAACGAAAAAAGGCCACGAGAAAGAGTGCCGGGAAACGGTTATTTCGCAGGGAGCAAGTTATCTTCACCTCGATGCACGCGGCTGATGGCGAGTTAGTCTCCGTGCTTGCGCAAAGCTAATACCAGGCGCCTCTCACCAATGCGCCACAATGCCGAATCTGAGTTCCAAGTCAGACCGGGAAGACTGGGCCGCCGCGCACGCAACCAAATCAGCAGCAAAAGAGTGGCTCCCGGGATAATCTACAGGGACGCACGTCCCAGTGCAGAGTGCACAGATACGAAGCGGGAGTCCATGCAGCGCCCGGTGGCCCAGTAAACCCCAATCAATCGCAACGGAAGGAAGTCGCGCACGGAGCCGAGTAGCGGAGCGAAAATGAACCGGGCCAAGCCGCAGCCAAGAGGAGCAGCTGCAACACCGCCGCTATATAGGAACGCAATCTGCACTATACGAGAGTTGGGGAGGGGGGGGGGGGGGTAATGATAAAAAAAAAAAGAGCACATTGTTCCTATATAGTAGACCCTTCGCCACACCTACGTACCCATTTGTAGCTTGATATATCTCGTTACAGTCCCTAAAACAAAGGGTGGACATACAAATGTGCCCAAGCGGAAGGAAGGAACAAAGAAAACAGCATGTGCAAAGATGCGCCCCCACATGCACTCTACCTGTACCATTCTCGCGAAGGAAGGGCCTTCTGTGTATTCCCAAACATAAGCTACATCCCCAGTAGTCTAGTCAATGTAGAAAACGCATCGGCGTAAATAAAATAAAGTACATGATTCGCGACTGCCACTATTTCCTATTCACACGACCTTCTCTATTTTTTTTTGTGCCCTGCCTGCATGTGTACTTTAATTACGCGAGAAAATACGAGAACAGAGCTTGACAACGTTTACTTGACTTGTAGGGCGGCTTTTCGATTCAAGAAGCAAGTGTCAAAAAGCGCGCGCGTACGCGCACGCACGCACACACGCACACGCACACACACACACACACACACACACACATACACACACACACACACACACACAGAGAGAGAGAGAGAGAGATGCCGCTAAAATTTACAGCTTTGTGCTCAATGATATGAACGAAATCTCCCATAATTATTATGCCCTACCGTGCAAAACTCAAATGACTGCTTATGTATTTCGCGCTTGCGACATTGGACAAGGAATGTGACGAGACACGGGCGCATGTCTCTGGTATCTGCCGTCGCCGTTGTGCAGCTCGTCATCTCTTACGCTGTGCTGTGTTTTGCCTGTTCTCTCCTCCTCCACTTACAGTGCTTTTACCACTGCAGAATATTTCTCCACTAAAAGGGAAGAAAAGCAGAAGAAAAAACGAACAGGTCAACCAGACGCGCATCCGCTTCGCTAACCCTACGCTGAAGTGAACATATATGAACGAATGAAAAGAAAAAAGAAACCATGTACTATCGCGGTACATGTTCGTCTGCCCATACACGCCAAAAAAAAAAAACGATCGGACAACCCGGTCCATTCCAAAACACCATCCAAGTCCACGTCGCTTCGCGGGCGTGCGACGCGTAGGGCTACGATCTAAGGATCTTCGCTTCCGAAAACATTCTGTTGTCTCGTTTGTTCAGTACAGTGCGAAAGATGTTGTGTTCGCTTACATCACGATCACAAAGACACAGAATATCGTTCAATCGTTTCACCACTTTAGCAAGAATCACACCCTGAGGCATGTGCCATGCCTATGCTATAGGAGTAAGGTGTCGTAAAAGCCGCTTCTGACCACGGGCAACACGGTCAAGTTGCATCACGGCAGGAGAGGTGCGACGTAGTTTTCAGGGCTCTGGATAGGTCGAATTTTCGTAGCACACTCCAAAACACTTTTGTCCGTCCACATAGTTCAACAAGAAAAAAATAGTAAATATGTCCACGTCTGCGAATTTTTATGTAGATCAGTTAATTATAGCACATAAAAGAGACCCATCTCCCTCCCCCCCACCGCGCGTTCGAAGACGAGGGAGTGGTCGCCTCCTGACATTCGCCACGCTTCCTACAGGCGATATCTTCCTCCTCGCCACTTATTTTCCGAAAGCACGTGTACCGTGTACACAGCTACCACCAAGTGTTGAAACATTTAGAATGGTTTCGCGTTTGTAGGCTACAGGCAATTTGCTTCGCTTGCACTGTTGGGAACATACAGAATCAAGTGAAGTGAGTTTACAGCGCACGATATTCATGCGAGACAAGGACGAACGGATAGGTGGCTGCACTGAAAAGCAGTGCAAGAGAACATTCACATGTTATATTTCGTGTATATGGATCGACCAATCAAAATTATGTGCCATACTGATGCCACGGGAATGATTGTTCTGGCATCACGAAGTTCGTCAGAAAGACGAGAAACGCCAGGAAATCATAACGCGCTGTTTTTTTTTTCTTGTATTTTCAGAAGCTGGTGAGGCGCCTTTTAAGCCGAGTCAAACAGCACAAAAGTGACGGCACTGGAGACGAGACTGGCGATTTACGGCCTGCCTCGGCTACATACCTGTGAATGCTGATTGATATGTGGGGTTTAACGTCCCAAAACCACCATATGATAATGAGAGACGCCGTAGTGGGGGGCTCCGGAAATTGTGACCAACTGGGGTTCTCTTTAACGTGCACCCAAATCTGAGCACACGGCCCTTACAACATTTCCGCCTCCATCGGAAATGCAGCCGCCGCAACCGGGATTTGATCCCACGACCTGCGGGTCAGCAGCCGAGCACCTTAGCCACTAGACCACCGCGGCGGGGCTACCTGTGAGTGCTGTATTACCTTTAATCCGAAATGCCCCCAGATCAAACTGAGCCCATTCGAAAGCAATGTTTGAGCGTCGAAGGGCTCAGAATCGTTGCATGCGAAGACAGCAACGCTGAGAAGCATCTTCGCTATCAACGTGAATAGTGATCACACGGCAAGCGAATGCACTTCGGCGAGAGCAGCGACTGAGCCGTTCTCCGCGGAGTGAAATGCGAGCGAGGGAATTTTCCGCCAAAGAATACGCAGCCCCACCGCTTGCGCAAACGCTGACAAGACTGACACAATGTAATTGCGCTCCAGAAGCTCTGAATGGGGACGCACACCACCGTATTCTGTCAATTTTATCTCAATAAAGATTCACCGACAGCTCATTCACGAGCACACCTGTGAACACACCCGTGAAGGACCTCTATATATGTTAAATCGACACGTTATTTTAGGCACTTGAGAGTGCATTGTAGCAAAAGTAATGTCATAATATCCCAATGTGTGTTTGTTCTACTCGTTTGTAAGAAATCCTATATACACTCTAGTTAAATATCTATTTATCCGGCAGTCACTGATGCTCCGTTTTGGCATAAATAGGAAGAAATTCCAGAGCATAAATATCATGTTTCGTTATGTCGATGTTGAGCAGAGAAAAATACTTTTTTATTTGAATCGCGGGAATCGGCACGAGGAACGAATCGTGGAACGTCGTAGTGCCTTCTGAAAAGTGATCACATGCAACAGTATACTGCAAAATGAAGTTAAATGAAGACAAATTTATTATGCAGAGGTTTTAATTTCTCCAAAGCTATATATGTCCAATTCATAGCCCCTAGTTGATACAAATAGCAAGCATAAGAGTAGTAGAGTATAGTGTACATGGCCTGTGAAAAGGATAAGAATGTGGAAATCGCAGATACGTGTGCTCCGAAGCTCCGAATCGGCGTATAAGAGTATGTTTATGTCTGTATTAACTTCTCACAATAATGCAATTACCACCCAAAATGTATCTGCGTCGACAGGCTACAATCAGTTCCTGCGCAAGAGCGAAATTCGCGACTTCGTGACACACAGAGAACCAGCTTCTTCTGGAGGCCCATAGGACACGGTTTGCCAGCTATAGAGGAGGCGAGAAAAACCACGACGACAGATGTTAACTCGGCGTCGTCGAGGGTTACTCGAATAATCGAGAAGTGCCTCTCCTCTGACAGCAACTGGGCTACGCGCACCAAAGGCGCCAATTAGGGCACTCCCCTTCAAAACCAGCCTTACAAGAGGGAACCTGCAATCGGAGACGAACGCAGTAGTCTTCCATGACGTCTTCGAAGGAAGCTTTCTCGGCTTCGCAAAGGCGAAGGCGTCGGCAAGAAAAGAGGGCGAGAGAGAGAGAAACAACATGTGGACGACACTCGCGAGCGAGACCCGAAGAGTGAAGATGCCATCTCCTCTCTCTTTCTCTCACATTCCAGAAATGGCTTCTCCCTAATAACAACCCATATCCGGGAGAAAACTTCCCGTCGACTCGAAGAAACTTCGGCTGTCCTGCACGGCAGCCAAAGTGAGTGTACACACACAACCTCGTCGCCTTCACTTTTTCGCCATCCTGCCAGGCGCCAGCCGAAGTGGAGCCCTCAATTTCACGGCCTTCTGTAATGAACAAAAAGCTCACTTCCTCTTCGGCACGTTTTCCCGAGCCTCTCGAACGCTCGCTCCTGCGACCAGTTTTGAACCTTATGTAGTTTTTTCAATCCCGGTACCTGAGAGTTATAACCTTCATGTCGGTAATTCACAGTTGCTGTAATTACACTATTACAATAGGTAAGTTCGAAAACATTTCAAAGGTGACACCTACGAAGGTGACAACGTCGGTAGAAAAGGAGGGTATGTCGATGGTGAATAGGAAATTCGAAAACATCTCACGCGCGTCATTGCTAGTGTTTGAAAACATGCCACCCATTACACAAAATGCAGCCATATTTGAAAGCTTTTATGACACAAGCAACTTTCAACTTTATGGATTAGATTTCAGTAACCCACAATTCGAACTTTTCGGGTAACATCAAACTACAAAAGTACGCACTAAGTGATTGAAGAACGCATAAGGGACAGGATGTCGCCATCGCGTTTAACTCCTAATGAGAAAGCTCAAGAATCTCCCCAATTTTTATAAATGTTAGATATGTATTTCTATGACACAGCCATCACGTCGAGTTAACGCCATTCACTGGAGCAGATTTATGTAGCGGTGTCCAGGGCTACGATCCTCGCGAGCCCCAACACTTCATATAACCTTATCACTTCTGGTGCCGCCAGTATTCGTTTTGCTGTTGGAAGCTTTACGCAACTGTAAACAAGTCGTTATATAAAACATATGCGGCTGTTTACCGTACGCCTGTGCGTGTATTTTTTAGATATCTTTTGCGCCACTTCGTTTAGTTTCACTTAGGAAAAAAAATTCCCGCACAGCCACCTTCCATCCGCATGCTTCGTAACATCGATTACCAAAGTACGTGCGATGTGGTGAACTTTTGAGGACGACGAGCTTCTGCAAACGACTGCGAATTGCGTTGCGGTCCCACACGCTACAGTGAATTTGTGTTTTCTTTTTCATTTTATTCCCCTTCTCTTCCCTCATCTCTCTTTCTCGTTTTTATATGCTCCTTTCTTAATGCCCCCAAGGGTAGCCAACCAGACAGTCTTCTGGTTGTCCTTCCTACATTCTACCTTGCTGTATCATTCTTTGAAAAAAGAACAAAAATCATTAGAGGCACGCCTGTAGTAAATAAATTAGAAAGCACCTACAGCTCATTAAGGGCATTGTCACAACCTCGCCGTGCACCCAAGGAGGGAAGTTCAACTAAACATCAGTCGGAACTCGGTCACCCCATTTCGGACACATTGCCTCGAGTCCAAAGACAACGCGAAGCGCCATGTCAAACACTCAATACGAAAGACCCCGGCTTGTGCCTTTGCATTGTCCGGGAAACCAATTATGCGTCGACCATCTTTCCCCGTGATTGGGTCCTTTTACACGGCAGTTTAGATTGAACCTTCCCTTGGTCCGGCGGCCCGATTAGTGGCCCGATTTCCGGTGGATCGCAAGTCGCACTAATGTCGCGCTTTTTTTGTTTTCGATCTTCGCAATGAGCACATTACGCCCCCAATCGCGCGACGATCAGTACCTCCTCTACTTTGCAGGCACTCCGAAATCGCTTTCCCATTGTCTTCTGCTCTTTTCACGCTACTAGCTTGGCGCGAACTGTTTCGTAGCATTTCGCCTGCCTTTCCAATATCAGCGTTGCCTTTGCGTCTCGGTCACTCTTCCGAACTGTTAAGATGAGTGAATAAGGAGTTGCGAGCAGAGGAAAAAGGTACACTAATAGTGAATGACACTCTTCCTAATTTATTGCAGCTAAACTGGTACCACATTACAAGCATGAAAAAGGTCAATAAAGATAGAAAATAACAAGCGAAGTCAATTTTCCTTTCCCATTTGTTCCTATTACAAATGAACGGGGATAATGGTTGGACAGGAACAAAAAAGCTGGAACAAAGTAGCTTTCCGAGGTTCTCGCCCATGTGCTCGCATAGATGATGATAGCGAGCAAACCATGTGATCAAACAATCAAGCTAATGCATACAGCTTGGCAAAACATATAAAAATGTAGTGGTTCACATCTCCACAAAATAGGTTAGACAAAAATAAACTTGTTCATGAAAGTATTTTACACGCATAAAGACTAGAAAAAGGATAATTTACATATTCAACGTAAATACAAACATACAAATAGTCATTTTCAACAAATACCTCACTAACACCAACGAAACAAAATGTCCTGACATAAATAATGTCACCACATGAGAATGTCAATCGAATTCGACAAACTATAAAAGCACATGACATTTCGACATTACTACACGTGACGTTACTTACGGACGGGCAGACGCATGGATGGATCGATGGATCTGTGAGTGAGTGAGTGAGAAAAGTTTATTACGATTCCTCAGAACACGATCAAGCACGTTGAGGGCCACTCCCACGTCGGAAGAGAAACACCAAGTCTCTCTGCTGCATCGCGGGCCCACTGGGCTACCGATAACTGTTGTTCGAGTTCGGAGCTGGTAATAACAGCCTCCCATTCAGACAGCGCGATGACTTGGCCGCCACGCAACGCTGGGCATTTATAGCCAGAGCATGTGTTCTAATTTGGCTGTATCTGTGCACGGTGAACATTTATTAGTTGGCTGAGCACGCGTGTGTCTTTGTGTGTGTGACAGACATGAAGAAAAAGAGAGAAATATCACGTCATATTTTTTGCCTGACGAGGCATACAAGGTTTTCACCATAAAAAGTAAATCACTTTAAAGGAATGAGAACGCACAAGAGAAAACTAAAACTGGATAGTATTAGCACAGAATATTAACTACGTTAATAATGGCAATGAGCATAACAGCTAGACGAAGTCGCAATTTCAATAAGACCTCATACAGCAACTGAACCTCACATTCGAGTACGATCGCAATTACCGATAATCAATACATTAGAAGTTCAAAAATTATGGGACATTTTGAAACCATTAAAATTGGTGAGGCATAGGAATTGAACTGTATAAGAAATGACCATTAGAACCTTCAACGCCAGAACAACCATAAGGTAAACAATGATACATTTTAGTCTTATAAAAAGAAAAGGCAGAATGAAATTTCCATAGCTATGAAACATCCGCTAGACGTATCAAACTTTTGTAGAAATCGGATAGTCCAAGTTCAACAATAAAAAAAAAAAGAGCTGCCGAAGAACGATATACGCTCAAGTCCGAATGATGGTGTCCGAAATGCGTAGTGAGGTTGCGAGAAACTAGCGATGGACTAAAGAAGGCGCCATGCACATCAAGCGGGAAACTAGGAGAATCCTTCACAGACAGAAATACGTGCAGACAACAACAAAAATAATCACACAAAGGAGAACCATAGGGAGGAAGACAGCCAATAACGGAAATTGCCGGAGAAAGGCGAGCCGCCGTCTCGTATTGCGACAGACGCGCGTAAGCGCAAAAAGCGCCTTTAGAAAGTTAAGCTGTCTCTCTAAAAGAGTTTCGCATCCACGTCCATTCCTCCTCAGCGCGCAGGAGCCACCGGGGTGCCCAAAAAAGCCATTCTGAGAGAGACGCGCTCCCGCTCATTACGAATGCAAATGAGGCGTCGCCGCAGCCGCCCCGCGGCACGAGAAATCTCCGAAAGTCACGAGAGGCTCGCTGGAAGCGCGCACAAGGGTTGCCAAGGGCGTCCCAAACCGCTGTTCCACGCCGCAAGCCTTTTTCTGTGCAAAGAAATGTGCGCGCTCATGCAATCCCCAACGCCTTCTTCCATCAGCAGAACGAGGGAGATAGAAAGAGAGAGGGGCTCACGGGAGAAGAGTCTCATAGATGATTTGCGACGATCGCTACACAACTGCAGTTCTTTTTGACTAAATAGAGGGACCCACAAGCCCCAGCTTCCGTGAGCTCCATGGTCCTATATTAAAGCCCGCGCATCTCTCATCGCAGATTGCGCGCCGCTTGGTTTATGCGTCGATGTGGCGCCAGATACAAGTGCGCGCGTCGCAATACTGAACCACTAGGAAGCTCACCATTTTGATACATTTAAGTTGATTGATTAATTTGTGGGGTTTAACATCCCAAAACCACCACATGATTATGAGAGACGCCGTAGTGGAGGGCTCCGGAAATTTCGACCACCTGGGATTCTCTAACGTGCACCCAAATCTGAGCACACGGGCCTACAACATTTCCGCCTCCATCGGAAATGCACCCGCTTGATACATTTAAAATAAAAAGCTTCTAAGCGCAAGTGCTAGGAACGGCGTGTTGAACAGGAAAGGCATGATACCATTGAAACTGGATTCCAAAAATAACCGTCTTTCATCGAGAACTTAAAACAACTCCCGGAAATAAACAGTGTTTATTATTGCGATTGCAATTCTATGGACAATTTCGAGCGGTTTTTGCCGTCGCCGTCAAGTGCCGTATAAAGTCCAGAGTGTTAAGATCACCCAGCCCATTGTACGTTCCGCCCGCGGGTAATAGACACTTTTAGTTGGGCGTACGTCAACGAGTCTACGTACGCAGCACGGCTGCGGGAGAGAAGTGTGCATGCGCAGTTCGTACCGTATCCATTCTAGAGATGCGCGCATACGCCCGCTGAGTACGTAACGCAACGCTTACTAAGTTGCTTTCTCGCGAAATCTCGTTCAAAATCGGAAACGAGAGCGCATGATGGCTGCAGTAGCCTTCGACGCAGACAGAACCAGCGAACCCAATGCAAGTCATGTGTATATTCACATTGAAAGGCCATGTTTCTATGCCAGACAAAGTATAATCAAGCGGTTCGTTCCGGCATCGTGACGAGTAGGAAGACATGGCCTGGCGTCTCAAGCGACCGTCTTCGATAAGTTGTGTGCGGGAACGCGTCTGTTTCTGTGAGGCCTTTCGGTGAATGATTCAATAAATATAATAAAGAAAGGAGAGCTTCATGCATATACGTTTATTGATGCTTGAGCAAACACGCGTTGAGCGAAGTTTGAGTCCTTGAAAGCCGAAACTACCCTTCAGTACGACCACTTGCTGCAGGGATGATTGGCCTCATACACAGCCTCGCTGAATAGAACACTGTGTCCGATTCAGAGCGGTCGTGCCTCATAGAACTCCATTCATATATCGCACACTCGTGACGTTGAACGGCAAAGGTCAACAAGCGCACCCAATGCACTCAGGGACGACGCTAAATATGCACACAGCAATCGCTGCTGCCTGACTTATATGCTGGTCACTTTTACCCAGGAAATTGCAAGACTTTGCATGCAGATCACAGAGGCCACGTTATTACGGGGATAGTTGTTACGTCGGTGGTACTGATGAGGATGCTAAAATACTGCATCTCACCATAAGAGGCGTTGATCCCGCATACGACTCATCTTTGAAGTGAAACGCGTGCGGTGATGTTACACTAAAAGCGTTGTGTCACATGCCGCTTGCAGCGTGCGCCCAACTAATAGCGAGCTGGCGAGGCGCCGAACACGTCTGAAGCAGAGATCATCACACGAGCCGGCTCATCTCCGTCGCGGCGCATGCGATGCCATCCTCTCGCCTAAACCAGGGCAATCAAATGTTCAAGCAGAAAGGAAACGCCCTGCACCTCTTTAACGAGCACGAAAAGACGCGAGACGGTGGGGGGGGGGGGGATGCTGGAGGAACAACAGTGAATTTTGGTTTTACGGGCACCCATCGCCGGTGCCCGCGCCATCTCGCTATCTCGGCAGTCACCGGCAGGCGACCCTTCTACGCGCAGCACACTCAACACGACGAGAGTGTGCGTAAAGTGTCTCTATAAAGCGGCCGTATTCTCTTACACCAGCTTTTTGAATAGCTGCGCGAGACCGAATCGAAAAGAAAAAAAAAAGCGAGTTACAGCCAGTTCCACTTAGAATAATATTATACTAGGTTGCTATGACATCAATTGCTTCACCCTTGCGGTAAAACTGTCACTTTCTATCAGAACGCTGACAAACAGCGTTAGCGAATGAGATCAGGTTACGCGTGAATGACATCAGAATGAGCGTGCAAATACGGAATCAAGAAAGAAGTGAAGACACCACAAACCTAACGAGATCCGATCACGAATTACAGCGCGGATGACAATAACATTTTTTTGTTTCAAGTAAAACTCCGAAAACCGACACTGTCGAAGGACAGAGAGATGAAAGTTCCGAGATGTTTGTGCCAGCGCTACGTTTCGTGGTGTACACACTAGTCACCGAACTCACCGACTTCGTCTGTATCAGTACACGTAAACAGCGAAGCTTGAAACACTAATGTCAGGTTTATATGACTTAAGTAGAGCAAACATTTGAGCTACTTGGTTAGTATTCGTCTTGAATACAGCTCCGGCTGCGGCGGCTGCATTTCCGATGGAGGCGGAAATGTTGTAGGCCCGTGTACTCAGATTTGGGTGCACGTTAAAGAACCCCAGGTGGTCAAAATTTCCGGAGCCCTCCACTACGGCGTCTCTCATAATCAAATGGTGGTTTTGGGACGTTAAACCCCACAAATCAATCAATCTTGAATACAGCGCAGAAACACGAAGACGAGAACGTCCTTTTGTTTGTTTCCGCGTTCCCATGTTGCTGCACCATTTTCGAGATGACTATACGGGTTTACAGATATATGTTACAACAATGCCAACGGTGACGGCTGAAAGGTACCTTAACATCCGTTTATGACGTAGACAGCCTAAGCTCGCAAAGAAGCGCACGTGCATTATGTGACCATACCAGTGTCGGTCACTCGATAGTGCACAGTTATTTTCTCAAGACCTCAAAGTCTCACACATCGACAGCGACTAGTGCTCAAATAAATCACGTAACAGCCCATGCTATAAGGAAAATACTCACATCAAACAAAAAATTACAGCGATACATGCGAAATCTCGCTTCACAGCGTGTCTTAGTTGCCTAGTAAAAAACACAAAACTATATTTTGTGCGAACACCGAAAACAAACTACAAGAAAAATTTTAAAAGCCCTTTGTATTCAAGATTTAAACTAAAAGTGCGTGAGCCATGTTTCAATGCCGTTGTTTTAAAAAAATCCCCCTCCTGTCATCATATCTTTAATGACTACATACGTTGTCCGTAGTTTTTTACTGTGCCTTTGATTATTCTGCTTCTGTGAACATCCCGATCCACGGCATTCCGAACACGAGTGGTTGTTATATGCGCGAATGATGCGTTGTTTGACAAGATTGCGCAGATCATGTTAGGTACTTAAAAATTGTTTTTTTTATTTGTTCAAAATGAACAAGTTAACTTGCGCTTGTCCATGTGTGCTCGTTTCTTTCATCTTTCTTTGTTATGCAAAAAGGCGCTAACAGATGAATTTGTCCAAACTAGGCTGGGTAGCGGTTTTACTACACTTCCTATTCGCTTAAGCTTTGCTGCTTCATGTACGACCCCACAATTTATAACGCAAAGGTCACTACCGACACAACCCTGAAATGTATGACAGTGCACGTAAACCGACTCCTCAATATCCGCAACCCGTAAAGCCAAAAAGGGGAAAAATATCAGTCACATATATAGACAACAAGAGCAACGTTGCATATCGCGATGAGAAAAATGACAGGAAGACACGAGAAAGCTTTCTCGGATACGGAGACAACCTTTCGAAAGCATCGCCACGAGCACGTTAGCACAGGTTCTTCCCCGAGGGTTCGCACATCAACTGTAAGCGCAACAGGCGGGGCCTACGCCACCACTCACTCTCCAACAGCAAATAATAAAAAAGCTTGAAAAGATACGGCATTTCGCAAGGGAAGTTAAGTCTTGTTCAGCGCTGTGGTCAAAAGCAAGCGCCACAAAGCTTCCAGAATACATTCAAGAATAACATAGTCGATTTGCGGCACACTAACTTGGGACACGCTACGAAAGGTGGTTGCGATGACATACGACATAAAGAATAACGCACGAAACATGTTCAGAAGCGAGAAGCGCCCTGAACGTTTCATTTCCGGAATCTACAGCCGTCAATCTAGCGTAACAAGCCTTAAATCACACTCTTTCTTTCTCCCTTGCGATCCCGCCGACCAATTGCCTTACTTTGCCTATTTCATAAGGTCGTCTAGAGCCAATATTAAACGAACGCTGCCTCGCGTAAAACATTTTCGCACCTCGCATCGTCGATAGCATTCGAAATGCAATCAATTTCAGGGCCGAGGTAACACACCATTGCACATGTTATAACATGAGTCCTTCCCGGACTAAGGAGCCTTGATGTGCGCGCCTCCGTGCCTCCACATAGACACACAAAGGCACACACATAATGGCTCCTTATCACTGACATGAAGCCCACATAGCTTCCGTTTGCAAAAGACGTAGAAGAAACAGCATGGATCTGTGGTATATTACTGGGCTGCCACACAGATCGCCCAGGATGAAACCTTATTTTCACCAGGATATTTTATTTACTGTATGTTTATTACTTTTTTTCGCGCAATGACGGTTACGGACACCGGCAGCGGCGGACAACTATGGCACCATAAAAGAGGCGTCGTTTTGATCACGTAACACTTTTCACGGTTAAACGGAGTGCAAACGAATATACTCCAACCTTCGATATGAGACGCGAACCATGCAGCAATAAACGAGTCACGCCACGCGCACTTTTAAAGAACTCCGCTGCTAGTTTCGAAATGATCGCTTAAATCACAGCTGGAAACGCTCAAATTAGGGCCTATTAAGGTATCAGCGCGCATGTTAATTTGCACTCACGCCTCTGTAACCAAGGCTTCGACGCAGGCCCACTAATTGTAGCAGCGCGATTTAAAGAGTGACAACTCGTTTCAAGAGTCGGGCTTCGCAATTCACATTTCGTGCAAACACATGATTACGTGTTATTACGGAGGAAGAGAACGCACCGGAAAGAACTGCTTAGGAAAAAAAAATAGTCCACAGTTGATAAGGCGGATGCCAAATGAATACACTTAATCAAAACGTGAAAGCAGACTTTGCTAACTCTGGCGTAGGAGTTGCGAACATAAAGGAAACAACATTCTGTTACCAGGTGCGACAAACACGCGGTTATGAGCTGTTTCGTGAAACTAATATTTGTTGGGATTTAACATCCCAAAACTACGAAATGGTAATAAGAAACTCCGTACTAGGAGCTCCGGATATTTAGACCACTTGTGGTTCTTTAACGTGCGCATAAATCTAAATACATGTGTCTCAAACATTTCCGCTTTTATGTACGATGCAGCCGCAGCGGCCGGGATTCTACGCACCTTCGGGTCAGTGATCAAAAACTATAACCGCGAACCACAATGGCAGGGAAGCTACATTATTTATTTATTTATTTATTTATTTATTTATTTATTTATTTATTTATTTATTTATTTATTTAAAATGTCTCACAGGCCCATTAAAGGGCATTGGGTAAGATGGCATCAGAATATACATTGCGAAAAAAATTCAGACAGTCAGTAAAAAAGAACAAGGGAACAACCAAACAAAAAAGCAAACAGGTAATAAACAGCAGGGTGCAACAAAGTTATACAGTAGAAAAACGTAACAAAATCAGGTTATCACGAAGAGATTCACGGTTAGAGATGGTATACAGTGCAATATGGGAGGCTGTTCCGAAGTGCTATGGCTCGAGGTGACGGTGATGAGTTAAATGCCAGTGTGTGACCATGAATGTGCATGAAAATACGTGCGTTGTGAATGGGTCGAGATGTGCGCAAAAAAAATCATAAAGCGGCAAACAGTGGCATTTGTTACTGTGCCTATGAAATAGACATAAAAGGGCAATTACGCGGCGTTGATTCAGCGACCATCAAAAGTATTACAGTATCCGTGCGTATACACGCAGAAACCTCACACTCTTAATGATTCTTCTGCATCGATCTCTTAATAAAATTACATGCCAACGTTCAGAGAGTACCAGCGTAAATTAAATTCAACACTAACAAAGCATGCTTGTTAGAGATGTTTAGTCAGCAAATCGCTAAGTTATTCTTTCTCACCGTACCTAGCCTTCTAAAAAAGGGGACGATTGCAGGCTTATTTATGTCACTATTAAACTTGAATTCCTGCAGTATAACAGAGGTCTAAATCAAACAACCGCGAAAGTTAATGCACAATAATATTGCTGGTGTTTGACGCCCCAAAACAACGACATGATTGTGGGACACACCGTCGAGAGCTCTGGAAATTTTCACCACCTGGGTTTTTTTAACATGCACATAAATCTAAGCACACTATAGTCTCTAGCATCAGAGCCTCCAGAAAATCAATACACAAGATGTGATCTTCTAAATTAGCATATAAATTGTTTACGCGATTTTTCGAAGACTAATCACTGCCTTGCAGCTGCGGAATGTCCTCGAAAAAACAGAGCTGAGACTTCTAACTGCGCTTTAAGTAACGCAAAATGTAATAAGGCCACCATCGAAAGTAACGAACTGAGAGCACTGCAACCGAGGTGCTACTTTTTCAACGCCCGCTAGGCTCTTATCAAAGGGCTGAAATGTTTCGAACACAAACAGGCCACAGAAGAGAACATCACTACTTGCACGTACGACAGCTGCTCACCATCTCTCTGTTTAACACGCTGTTGCCCGTGGCAACTGCGGAAGTACAGCTCCACATGCGACGTCACCGTGGAGCTTCCCACTTCCTCAATCGCGCCCTCCTCTCCACCACTAACCCCAAATCTCATTAGGGCGCACTCCTAATTACGCGAACAGTTCTGGACGCTCCCCGGAGCAATTTATGGCCGTCTCCCCAAGAGAAATAATTCCCTTTGATGCGCCAGCGCGTCGCAAAAGTTTTCGCGCATAGCTGGAGCGCCACCGATTTGGGGCGGGAACTGCGCGAAACGGCGGGAACGCGTCAGAAACGCGGACATTTGCATTCGTTAAAAGATACGAAAGCTCGTAGAGCCCCGCTTGATAAAAAATAATCGGAGCGTCAAGCGTACAGCCCCCGATCGCACATTGATTCATACAGTATCATCGGGCTCCGATGTAAACACATTCTCCGACGATTCACTGCTGTCAGGGCGCACGCGCGTGTTAGCCTACATAAAGCAGGCCTAACCGAATCACGGCTCACCAACTATCTCATAAGTACATATTAAGTACATATTTAGACAAACTTCACAGTCTACCCCAGTTTACTTAAAGCCCCAGTGGATATAACTTAAAAGGATATAAGGCTATTTTATATAGCCATGTTTCAAGGACCATGCAGCTCAATAAACGACATACTAGACAAGGGCTCGATGGAGCTCTTGTGTTACGGCCGCGTTTTGCTAAAACGACAGGCCTCATCTGCCTACTACTCCAAGTCACGTGTACGGAAGCGCTTTCACTGTCGAGAAGATATTTGGACCACGGGGTTCCCATCGGAGACCCGAAAGGATAATGTACCTTAAACTCTTCTTTTCTTATATTATTAGGTGTGTTTAAGTAGATGTTGGGCCTACGTATGCTTTCGGCTACTCCTCTTTTATACCATAATAATTTTCGTGAAGTTGTCAATGAACACAAAAAGGTAATCGAAAATTCACGCACGAGAATGTACTTTCAAAAAAACCGATGTTAACACACAAGGAACAAAAAACATTCGCGCTTCACAGCGGAATCCCTCCCTGTATGCGCACTAGTAGAGTATTTAGAAGAATCAGGAATATCAGAAGAACACCAGTACACAAAAATAATTATTGTTCTCGTAGTTGACTATTGCCAGATACTTCTGGTCACATGTCTCACGTTGTTTACCGTGTTTCATGACAGCCATGCTTGAAGCCCGGGCAAGTGTTCAGTGGCCGTTGTGTGATCACCCTCCATATCAGCGTTATGTAGTTGTAACGAAAATGGAAGACGCCTTGATCCCGGAAGAGTCATCTGGCGCAAGCAAGAAAAACAAGGCGACCACGAAAAAAACTCGCCCCAGCGAACAATAAAAAGCACCCATCGTCGGACGCTAAATTATCTCCAAGGAAACGAACAGTAACCTTGATCACGTTCGATGACCGCAAGTTTGTATTATAGTGAGCTCGTTCAAACACAAAGAGAACAAAATCGACAGCGATTCTTCTAGAGCAGCGAGAATGATCGTATTCGAATAGAAGGCCGCCTGTGATCATTTTCAATATTTGAAAACATCGTAGCGAAGCATGACACAGGACGGTATCAGAATTACACAAACGTGCACTCGAGATATTGTACTCTCTTGTACACAATAAGTACACTCCATCAAATCAATTAACCACATTATCGTGCCCGTGAAGAACAAAATACTTTTGAAGCTTTCAAACGCATCACCCGGGGACTCTGAAGAACGCATTGTCCCCATCAGCCCTGAAGAATAGGCTACGCACCCAACATAGAAGTAAGAAAAAAAGCAAAGCTCTAATGAAAGTATAAGGTAGAGCACAGGCAGTTTTAACAAGGTAACGTCGAGAACACTAAATAATTCAAGTCACGGTGCAGGTTAATTTAGTTTGCTTCGGGGACAGAGAGAAAGAAAATACAGGCGCAGAAGAATCAATGGCGTATGATAGCTGTCCCACTTATGTAAATAAAGTGATGTACGTTGCGGAGACAGAGATGTTAGCGTTTACTGCGCAGCATTACCTACAGGCATTGCTGACACGCTATACACACAGGACCGATAGCGTTAGCCGAAACCAACGCCTATAAAAGGGTAACGGCTGCGTAGATAATGGCGCACATGCAAAAGTGCGCTGATCGCACACGAGTACACAAGGTAGTTCCCCGTGACGAACCAGCACTGCTACATTCGAAGCGGTATAGGTTGCTCCATACGCGCGAGAAGCGAAAACAGAGCCCACCAGAAGCGCGCCACAGGCCACCCTTATTCGAAGCTGGCCACAAGGGCAAACGAATGCATCCATGCACTGTTTGCTCCTCGATCACCGAGTGCGCGTGTTTGCTTTGGCATAGAATTTCGCGAAGCAGCATTGCCAAACGAAGACACGGCGCACCCTTTTTGTCACACAGGAAGCTCGCCATCCAAAGGTAAACATCCGGGCACGGAAACTCCCGTTACACAGGTTTGCGATTCGAAAGGGTTCAGAGAATCTCCCCCCCCCCCCCCTCCATCTCTGTCCTCAATAATTAAATGCGAGCGTGAGAGAGCAGAGTTCACGCCCAAACTTTTCTCGCGCTGCCGTACGAGCACTGACGAGGTCGCCAAGCTCTCGATGTGGTTCGACAAATGCACGGACAAAGCAGATAGCCCTACGTGGTTTGGCACACACTTCTGAAAAGTAAATGGCGCGAGCCTGGAGCAGCCTTTTCACCCCGCCACGAGAACGATTGAGCAAGCAAGGCCAGAAAAGGCAGCACGTGAACATGGTCTCAGTCTACGACTCTTACGGCTTCTCCTCCCTCCCCTCCTTCCCCCTTCCCCTCCACACACACGCGCTCGAGCTCGCGTGTGCAGCTGCAGCAGCAAGAACATATACAACATATTCAGATGCGGACATAGAACAGAGAAACTCCGGTCGTTGACAGCCCAAGGTTTTATAAATTAGAAGCCAGCGAAAAAAAAATACCGACTGAAAGTATGTATTATGTTCTCTTTCTATGTATGGTAACACTGCACTGAGTCACAAATGCCAACTAAATGGCACGCCCAGAGAGCCAGAACACAAGCGTATATACAGTGGTTCAAAGCATAAGAAATGCGTTTGGGAGTTTATTTTCTTGGCATTGCGACACTATTCATATTATCCGCAAAGGAATGCGGTCCACGGTGTTCGTCAATCGACGTTTCTGCGAGAATTAAATTCCAGAGCCCTCCGTTTCTGTTACGTTTTTTTTTTCGTTTGCCAAAAGAACTAATGGCATTGTCTAACTTTCCCACTCAGAATCTAGCGAAAAAGCGTCAACATCACGATCAATTCACGGGCAAAACTCGCTGTCAATGTATATTTGGGTACAAGCATATATTGTTTTTAGATTTGCACCAAGCTGTAGTATTAGAAGAAGAAGAATAACTTTATTTATGAAGTCCAGCGAAGTTGATTTGGGGCGGGCCTAGGCGTCGGCCACGAGCCCTTGGGCTCGGGCGGCTTCCTCGGCTCGCTGGACGGCCCACAGTTGTTGTTCGAATGAGGAGCTGAGCAGAGCCCCCTCCCAGCGTGTCCTGCGGTCCGAAACTGCCTCTTCGTGGTTTTCATCGTTGCTTTCATCTAAACTCGAGCATTCCCATAGTATATGTGAAAGTGTCGCCCTTTCATCGCAAACCTTGCATTTTTCTGTTAAATACAGATCAGGGTAACAGAGACTAAAGAGAACTGGATTCGGATAAGTATATGTTTGCAGTTGTCGCCACGCAACTGCCTGTTTTTTATTTAACCTGTTGTGTGGCGGAGGGTACTTTCGCCTTTCTAGCTTATAGTGCTGCGTTATTTCGTGGTAACTAGTCATGCGGTCCCCCCACTCCCACTCCCCCCCGCGTGGAACTTCGTCCGAGGCGGCGTCGGCGTTCGCAACGGCTCGGTTCGTTAGTGCTCGAGCCGCCGCGTGCGCCGCCTCGTTGCCGGCCAGCGGGGTTTGTGTGTGTGCGGGGGTCCATATGACGAAAGTGTCATTTTTTTCCCGAATTTTGTCTTCGTTAGTCATTAGGATTCGCAGCGCCTCTCGGGAGACACGACCGTTCGCATAGTTGCGTATCGCTGCTTGCGAGTCACTAATTACTACTTCGGCCTCAGTGGTCGCCACCGCGAGTGCTATGGCCACCTCCTCGGCCGTCTCGGTCAGTGGCGTTTGCACCGTAACGCTCGTCATGCATGTCCCTTTACCGTCGACCACCGCGGCCACGTAACCACACCTTCGCGCGTATCTGGCCGCGTCCACGAATACCGCTTCCTTGCAATTTCCGAATTTTCTCTGCAAGTCCTGCGCTCTCTGGTTTCTTCGGCCGGTGTGATGTTCCGGGTGCATATTTTTGGGCAACGGCGGAATCACTATCTTTTCCCTCACCATCACGGTGATGTCG
Organism: Rhipicephalus microplus; assembly: GCF_043290135.1. Classification (NCBI taxonomy): domain Eukaryota; kingdom Metazoa; phylum Arthropoda; class Arachnida; order Ixodida; family Ixodidae; genus Rhipicephalus; species Rhipicephalus microplus. Next base: position 7,042,189 of record NC_134709.1, on the reverse strand, counting down.
GCTTTTTCGCCTTGCTGCGTGTGATAGTGGATTCCCAGTTTTTCGAGGATGTACCTGCCCGTTTTAGTCTTAGAAAGTCGTTCATACTGTGCTACGTTGTGCGCTTCTATTAATTCGTCAAGCGTGTTGTGCAAGCCTAGTTCTAATAATTTCACTGTGCTTGTGTTCATGGGTAAGCATAAAGCTTGCTTATACACTTTCCTGATTAAGCAATCTAATTTTATCTTCTCGGCGACGTGCCAATTCAAGTAAGAGGCAACGTACGTGATTCTACTGAGGACAAAGGCTTGCACAAGTCTAATAGTGTTCCCTTCTTTCATACCACTATGTCGGTTCGTAATTCGTTTTAGAAGTCGGATTGTCTGATTTACCGCGTGTTCCAACCTGCGAACAGTTTCGCCATTGTGGCCATTGGCTGCAATATACAAGCCTAACACGCGTATAACGTCTACTTTGGGAATGACGTGGCCTTCCGAGGTCGTTAGCTGTATCGCTTCCTCTGCGTGATTTGCGCTTTGTTCGCTGTATTTGGGCTTTCGACCTCTGCGCGTAGGTCTGTAAACCAGTAGCTCCGATTTCTCAGCCGAGCAGGTGAGGCCCGTGTCCTCTAGGAATCTTTGAACCGTATCGATGGCTCGCTGTAGCGTCTGTTCTATTTGGCCGTCACATCCCCGAGTTACCCACAGAGTAATGTCGTCTGCGTACAGACTGTGGGAGAGCCCGTCAATCTCTTCTAATTTAGCTGTAGTATTAGAGAAAAAAATTTGTTCCACAAAAAATTTATTTCCGGAAGCAAGTCAAGCCTTTAAAAATAAGATTTATCAAGGGAGTAAAAACATATGAGCGTGGACGTGAACAAAAAAAATCCGACACGGGCGAGAAGTGCGAAAATCTGCACTTTGCTCCAATTACACATCACATGATGTGTATCACTTTACGAACGCTCCCTCTCTTAAGATATGGAAACACTGAGAAATTAAACCGCTATTAAGGACAAAAAATGACTAAGCAAACATCACGTACTCAACAATGTTCTTTGACGACAGAACTTCTAACCAAATGCTCATACAGGCAAAAGATGCAACACTAGTGCATGTCTACATTGCCGGGCCTGCATAAAAATAAAAAAAATTATTAAAAGGTACCATGCAGCCCCTTCCTCAGGAAGGAGTGCGATTTCACACGAAGGTGAATACAAATATCAGACCTGAAGTACGAAACATCTTGGTTTGGCACCGAATTCTAAAAATATCAAAGTTGCAACCGCGGCGACTATGATATTGGAAGCCTGGCTACATGAAAAAAACTCCGCTCCATCATCGGCGATATACAGTATGAGAATTACGTGCCGAACAGCGTCACCTCTGGAATTCTACGACTTGTCTGTCGTGTAACTCAACCTACTACGTTACTAAGAAGAAAACTTTGCACAAGTACATTCTGCGAGCGGGTTGGAATGCCAAGCAAACGAAATTAAGAGAGATGCTATAAAGAAAGCAGTAGAGGACAACAACACTGGTGAACTGCGTAAAAAAAAAGAAGAATGTGAAGAAGCCAGGATGAAAAAGTAAAGGTCTCTTGCGCTTCGCCCTCAAGAGTAGAACGCGATAGTAATAATGCCCAATGCGCATCGCTTCGGCCATGCCGCACAAAGTACGTTTGCGCACGTAACGTTTCAATCTAGAATACCACTAGATTTTTCTAACATTATCTAGAGAGAGCAATGACACTGCGGTCGTTCAGCAACCATGCAAATAATGGGTAGCAAACGTGCTTGACCTTCGTGCTTGCATCTCCCAACGCACTTGTGGCTTTGTTTATCTATTTATTTATTTATTTATTCAGGTTACCCCTAAAAGCCCTCTAGAAGAGGGTATTACATAGGGGGGGGGGGGGGAGAACGATATCACATGGTTTACAGTGCAACCTGACAACAGCAACAAAGCCAATACAACATGGTTTACAGCAAGATACAGTGCAACCTGACAACCGCAACAAAGCGCAAACCATGAATACGGGCAGCAATTGCATGGCGTGTGTTTGGCGATCGCTGTGTTTTGGCGACCATTTCGGATAAAACAATGGATCATTGTGAACTTTGTGACGACGTTTGAATGAGTGAGCCTAAGATATTAGAGTGGTGAATAGTAACTACTGAACATTCGCTGAACTTCGTCTTGCGCCAAAGCGGATTCAGGCCACACGCAGCATAACGATGCCGAAAGAAGGAAACCTCTACAAATCCGTGTACTACACATCTTTGTAGTGCTGGTCGTAGCTTCATGTGTTGAAGCTCCCATAGACGCTAGCATCTGAATTCCCCCCAGTGTATTCGTGGTAAACTCAAAAGAATAGCAACTGAAAGTACGCCTTTGAATTATCCACAACGCCATAAGTCTTCCACTTGAAATTTGGTGAAGTACTCAATAGTCGTCCGTAAGGTGCCACGCGTACCTGCGAAGCTGCAGCTCATGATAGGTAGGCAGCTTTGAACCGTCCACTCATTTTGCAATTCACATGTTTGACTTCTCTTGCGAGTTTACGATTATTACACGCAGTATTATATTATTTAGGGCGAGTCTTCCACTACGTGACATAGTTTTAGCTTTTTTACGAGGCAGTTTCGAGCACTAGTGCTGCTCCGAAGTAGAAAACATGCAGTTGCAAGCATAAAAAAACAAACGGAATAAAGGGACAAAGAAAGAAAGAAAGAAAGAAAGAAAGAAACAAACAAACAAACCGACTCGGTGGAAAAGAAGTCTCGTGTTACCCCAACATGAAGCTGTGCTCAGAATTAACATCAAGGAGTATCATAATCATCGGTGAATTTTTCTTGAGAAAAAAATATGTATTGTGAAGAAACGGGTCCGAAAATTCGCAAAAATAGGGCACATTGAGCATTTGCATGTTGCCTTAATGATTACGTTTTAAGAGCAACACACATGTTACTATGGCCGTAGACACCCAACAAAAATAGAGATATATAAATAAAATATGAAATAACTTTTCAATGAGCGGAGACGAACAGTAAGATCAAATCGGAAAAGTGAAGCCCGTCTTCGTAACTGCCCATGGCCGCTTTAAGATTTCGAAAGTGTGACTTCAGACAATCGTTGCGCCGTATGAGAAAAAATGTCCAGGAAATCACCAGGCCAAACGAAAACTAAGGAAACAATGAGCACCCCTTGCAGACCGTCAAAATGACGTGACGGTTGGCGACAGAGACTGCAGAGTTCAACATTCGTTAACGTACGCACGTCATGAGGGCTGTAATCCCAAAGACAGCCTCCATACTCGTAAAGCGAAGTCGATCGACGGTTAATGCTAGTAAACAGGGGTAGGCGTCATCGAGGTGCTGAGACGCTTGTGGCGACGTCGCGGCGCATATGCTCAGCCCAGCCCATAGCTTGATAGTCCATAGTTGATTTATGGACGCGTAATGAGTACTTCACCAACTCACAAAATGACGAATGACATCATAGTGGGCACTTCGCAAGCGAGCTGGCTGTAGGCATTCGAAAGTAGTTTGAAAGGGCTAATTTACAGGCGTCGCAGAGGCTGCTTTCTTTGAGGCACGGTGTAGGTGTCCACCAAAAAGCGAAGACAGGCCAGCGATTGAGAAAGAAATGTTAACTGTACACAATTAAGACAGCGCGTTCTACTGTTGGAAGCGAATCTCTAACGGCCCTCATTTCTAAATTTATTGACTACGTCGATTCATCAATAACAGCGAAGACGAAGTACGACTGTGAACAGATTCCGTATCTCTCATTTCCGAGTATTTTCGAAAACAATTCTGTAACGCCCTATTTAGACCCTCTTTACACAACAACTAATACTCCTTTAAAGCGTGCTCTGCCTCAGTACGTATCGTTACGAGAAAAAGCACACTTTACATGCCGTAGAGAGAAATTAGGTGGTAACCTTGAAACAAGTTCGACA